>NW_022884640.1:0-111976 GCF_011952205.1 Bombus bifarius
TCAATTGTTCAAAATGTCTTCCCGTTGACCGTGGATTCGTTATTGAACGTAAGAACATTGTCTTTAACATTAAGAGTGTCTAATTACCACGTTTAATTGTTAAACCCTGTTAAATCAACACCTGTACACATAATTGTAAATATAATCTCCATTGAACAACTACGATGGTTTGTCCTAATGACGATACGCTACGCGCCCGTAAGACTAACGTCAACCCGACAAACCCGATATATATAATTGTATTTCTATGATTTTACAAAATACGTATATGATATAAATTGAATATTACTTCCGTATCATTTAACAATTTCCATAATAAACTAAGAAGAAGGAGCAAAAGATTCGATATTTACTGTTTTTCGCGAGATTCATCAGTGCCTGAGGATATAATAATATTAGCTGGTTGTCAGAGTTACATCGGATCGGGTTTCATTTCGTTACTCGACACAGATAGGTAGGAGTTTTACTGCCGATATAAACTCGATTTATGCCTGACTTCCTACTCTGCGATATGGATTGCGTGGCTACTCGATAAAGCAGCTCCGCCAAACGCAGTTTCGAGGAGATGTCAATAGTAAAATTATAGTTCTTCTATATGCATGTATATCTATGTATACAAGCACTTACATCGCCCTTAATAAATATTAGAAGACTTACAGAAAGTAATTTTCTGCTTAGGAATATTTAGAACATTATTTAAGAATTATTATAAATTTATACTGGCACTTACGAAAATATATTTGGGCATTGACCGAAGAAAATATTTTTGTCCATGTGTATGTATTATATAAAACATTTTGCAATCGCATTAGCGCTCGAATGAGACGCTATAAGTCCCGATTGTCATAATTATATTGGCAAAATTTGAAACCAGTCTAAAGATATGTACAGAGATTGCAAAATATTTGTTACAAACAAATATCTAATAAAAATTAGTATATGTATAATATGAATAGTCGTTTTACTCATATAATTAGTATTAATGGTGGTATACAGAATATTAAAGCTCATTGAGAGGATGGTTAATTAACCATTCCAATGCTTTTGTGATCTCTGCGAAATATATTACCCTTACTGAATATCCTGTAATTCTTCTGATCCGCATTAATATTCGGACACTATCATATACGAAATATTATTGCAGCTATGTTTTCTTACAGTAACGTTAACGGAATAAATGTGGTATTATATATTAAACAGTGGTAGTTGAGAAAATATAGTTTTTATTTATTTGATACACCTATATTTTTAACCCCTTAACCTACGATTTACGTTCGAGAATTATCAGCCGAAAACGTAAACAAGCGATTATATATTATATTATACAGGGTGGTTGGTAACTGGTGGTACAAGCGGAAAGGGGGAGATTCTACGCGAAAAAAGAAGTCGAAAATATAGAATAAAAATTTTTCGTTTCAGGCTTTGCTTTCGACAAAATCGACTTTGAATTTTCGCTCGGTACGCGTGCGGTACGTTATAACGGATCTCACTGTAGATCGTTGACTCGATGGAAAAATTAAAGAAAAAAAAAATTTCTTTTATTCCATATCTTCGACTTCTTTTTTCGCGTAGAATCACCCCCTTTCCGCTTGTACCACCAGTTACCAACCACCCTGTATATTTCCGATACTACCGTAGAAGTTATTCATACCGGGGTACCTACGTAGCTGCTTAACGTTCGCGGGCTTCGGAATATTCACGACCGCTTCCACTCGCTCGTCGTTATCGTGGTTTTTTCGACGTCTTCGGGCGAACAAGAGGACGCAGGAAGGGGTGCAACAGAAATTAATTCATAAGAGGTTCCTGGAGCACTCCTATCATACGTAGGGTGGTCATCGTGGAGTTTTAGTCGGTAGGAGTCCGACACTACTCTGCTCTTACGCGGACAAAAAAAAAAAAGAAAAAAAAGGTTAAACGCGATGTTGCGATGGTTCCGTTGGTCGCGAACACTTCGACTCGCTTCTGGTCGCGAGTCCGTGTATTTTGTTGCGCGGATGTGCCCATATATCGGCACCGGTGTCCGCTAGGAAGGAGATTTTTGAGTACCTGTCCATTACGAATATGCGGCGGAATACTAAGCCGTCGTCGCATGTGTCACGTAAAATTCGTGATAAAAAAAAAGTAGATCTGAGAAATGACTTAACTCGACTCTGTCCTTTTATATTTTTATATGCTTTTATTCACAAAAGTGATTAAGGATAATATTACAAGTTACAATTATAAATATTACATATATTACCGGAAGTAGCAAAGTTACAAAATATTAAAATCGTTATAAAAACCGCAGCCAAGCTGTATCGAGGACTAGTCTCGTGGTCGAATGCCCGCAGTTTTCAGATGTTTTGTTTACCGGTGTTGAGCGGCAAGGAGAGGACCCTGAGTGCTCTACGTAATAAGAAAAAATTAGTTCAAAAAATGGTTCATTGTCAGATAGTGTGGAATGAGGTGGGTTTGGGCATGGACACTGTCACACTTACCACATCCACGAGCAGCTGATTCCTTTTTCCGTAATCCGGGTGTATGGGAAATGGGCGTTCTTAGCGTAATTTCTAACTGATGTGTGGCAGTAACAAAGTCGGAGGTGCTTTAGTCGGCTTTCCAAAATCGATCTACGCTGATCCCATTTTCGTTTATTTGTAGGGCTCGTGTTTTCGAGGCTCAACGCACTCATCTTGGCTTGCAATTGTGCCATCACTTCGCTCCACCTATCGCCCGTCATTGGGTCATCGTCTGCTGTGACGTATCTTTCAGTTGGATCGGTTATCGCAGTTAGTCCTTGGTCCGGGTGGATCTCGTATGTACTATCGGCGAACTGGATTTGCGTTTGTTCATTCCTGCCCGGCACGGCGGCTAGGAGATGCTGCACATGGTCCAATACTTGGTTCCCAAAGAGTGTGCCGATGTAGTCATCCGGAGTCGAGGGAGTCGGAAGATTTTGTGGATAGCAGTATGTTTGGGATGGCCTTATGTCCCTGGATTCCTGCAGCATTTGCGTTCTCGTGCTGTCGCACGCGGTTGTCGTGCATTCTGCATCGTGGATACTAATCCTCCTAAACATCCTTATAATCGTGGTGATTGAATCCTCGAAAGCACTGTCATAGGTACTTTTCTCACTATACATAGTCGGAGTCATCACTTTAGGGTGGTCGAATCGTGAAAGGTGCTGAACTAAACTGGAGTATAGTTAACGATATAATCATTAACAAATAATGTTCTCGATGTACACCTTGCGTAGAGCCTGTGTTTCCAATTAACGTCTCGCACTTCGTGGATTCAAGTTCGACTTGCGATAGAGTGCCTATTCGGATGACGATTGCTAAGATGCGTCGAGGAACTCTAGTGAATTATCGACTACCAAACTGCTTACTACCGACTACCGACTACCGACTACCGACTCTCGACTGATTTTGCAGATGATGCTGCAGGGGAAAACTATGATGGGGTATGTTTAAGAATACGAAATCATCGGATTGGTCGAAGAAAACCTTCGTTAGAAAAGTGAGGGAAAGGGATGTTGCTGTTTATTGGTTAATATATTGGTAGGTGGTTAAATGGTAGGACTATTTGTTCGTTTGAAGAACCTTAGTTAGTATAATCCTCAGATTTATGGCGGGTCCTTAGGCTTATTACAGGTATGTCCTGAAGACGTTTGGATATCTGGTAATTATCTTGTGCGAGGGCAGGGTCTTTGTGTAGCGAGCCACGGAACAGGCACCATATTATATTTTCTGCTATATTGTCTTACAGTAACGTTAACGGAATAAATGTGGTATTATGTATTAAACAGTGATAGTTGAGAAAATATAGTTTTTATTTATTTGATACACCTGTATTTTTAACCCCTTAACCTACGATTTACGTTCGAGAATATTGAGCCGAGAACGTAAACAAGCGATTATATATTATATTATACAGGGTGGTTGGTAACTGGTGGTACAAGCGGAAAGAGGGTGATTCTACGTGATAAAAGAAGTCGAAAATATAGAATAAAATTTTTTGTTTATTTTTTTTTTTAAATTTTTCGTTTGAGGCTTCGTTTTCGAGAAAATCGACTTTGAATTTTCGCTCGATACGCGTGCACTTTATCGCGTCTCGATGGAAAAATTAAAAAAAGAAATTAAAAAAATGTATATGTATATGTATTGTATAATAGCGGAATTAAAACAATTTAATAGAAAAACGGAATTGCATACGTAGGGATATAAAACAAAATTATTTCTAAAATGCCAAAACGATTACACGAAGTCATTTAAACAAAATGATTTTCCAGCAAAGTATTAATATTCATTATAATATCTTTTTAATAAGCATATTTGATACGAAATTAATGTAATTTGTTACGTGAATATTTTTGCGACATAAAATTTACACGTTATTTCATCTATGCATTATTATTTACAAATCTATGTGTATTAAATAGATAAAATTTATATTTTTTCCATCTATGATGTTTAATGCATGATATCAATTATCTTCTCAATATTATTGTAAGAAAATATAGCAGCGATAACATTTCGTACATCATAGTGTCCGAATGTTGTACGATTCACCGTATGTACATTTTTCAGATTTGTTTCAAACTTTACCAATATAATCTGATACTCAAGTCTCATAAGAGTAACAATGAAATTTTAAAATGTATCACATAATACGCATAATATTTGTAACAGCACTCGACAGTCAACTTTACAATGGTGCCTGTTCCGTGGCTCGCTACACAAAGACCCTGCCCTCGCACAAGATAATTACCAGATATCCAAACATCTTCAGGACATACCTGTAATAAGCCTAAGGACCCGCCATAAATCTGAGGATTATACTAACTAAGGTTCTTCAAACGAACAAATAGTCCTACCATTTAACCACCTACCAATATATTAACCAATAAACAGCAACGTCCCTTTCCCTCACTTTTCTAACGAAGGTTTTCTTCGACCAATCCGATGATTTCGTATTCTTAGACACACCCCATCATAGTTTTCCTCTGCAGCATCATCTGCAAAATCAGTCGAGAGTCGGTAGTCGGTAGTCGGTAGTCGGTAGTCGGTAGTAAGCAGTTTGGTAGTCGATAATTCACTAGAGTTCCTCGACGCATCTTAGCAATCGTCATCCGAACAGGCACTCTATCGCAAGTCGAACTTGTATCCACGAAGTGAGAGACGTTAATTGGAAACACAGGCTCTACGCAAGGTGTATATCGAGAACATTATTTGTTAATGATTATATCGTTAACTATACTCCAGTTTAGTTCAGCACCTTTCACGATTCGACCACCCCAAAGTGACGACTCCGACTATGTATAGTGAGAAAGGTGCCTGTGACAGAGCTACCGAGAATTCAATCACCACGATTGTAAGGATGTTTAGGACGATTAGTATCGACGGTGCAGAACGCACGACGACCGCGTGCGACAGCACGAGAACGCAAATGCTGCTGGAATCCAGTGAAATGGGGGACAGAACGCCATCTCAAATGGGCTGCGATCCACAAAATCTTCCGACTCCCTCGACTCCGGATGACTACATCGGCACACTCTTTGGGAACCAAGTATTGGACCATGTGCAGCATCTCCTAGCCGCCGTGCCGGGCAGGAATGAACAAACGCAAATCCAGTTCGCCGATAGTACATACGAGATCTACCCAAACCAAAGACTAACTGCGATAACCGATCCAACTGAAAGAAACGTCAGAGCAGACGATGACCAAATGATGGGCGATGTGTGGAGCGAAAGGATGGCACAATTGCAAGACAGAATGAATGCGTTGGGTCTCGGCAACAGGCGCCCTACACGAAGACGAAACCGGGGTCAGCGTAAATCAATTTTGAAAAACCGACTAAAGGAGCGTGGAGTTTGTTACTACCACGCAACATTCAAAAAACACGCGAAGAACTGCCGTTTCCCATGTACCTGGAATACGGAAAAAGGAATCAGCCGCCCGTGAACGTGGTAAGTGTGACAGTGTCCATGCCCAAACCCACCTCATTCTACACTATCTGACAATGAACCATTTTTTGAACTAATTTTTTCTTATTACGTAGAGCACTCAGGGTCCACTCCTTGCCCCTCAACACCGGTAAACGCAACATACGAAAACTGTGAGCACTCGACCACGAGACTAGTCTTCGATGCAGCTTGGCTGCGATTTTTATAACGATTTTAATATTTTGTAACTTTGCTACTTCCGGTAATATATGTAATATTTATAATTGTAACTTGTAATATTATCCTTAATCACTTTTGTGAATAAAAGCATATAAAAATATAAAAGGACAGAGTCTAGTTAAGTCATTTCTCAGATCTCGTTTTTTTTTATCACGAATTTTACGTGACGCATGCGACGGCGGCTTAGTATCCCGCCGCATATTCGTAATGGACAGGTACTCAAAAATCTCCTTCCTAGTGGACACCGGTGCCGATATATGAGCACATCCGCGCAACAAAATACACGGACTCGCAACCAGAAGCGAGTCGAAGTGTTCGCGACCAACGGAACCATCGCAACATCGCGTTTAACCTTTTTTTTCTTTTTTTTTTTGTCCGCGTAAGAGCAGAGTAGTGTCGGACTCCTACCGACTAAAACTCCACGATGACCACCCTACGTATGATAGGAGTGCTCCAGGAACCTCTTATGAATTAATTTCTGTTGCACCCCTTCCTGCGTCCTCTTGTTCGCCCGAAGACGTCGAAAAAACCACGATAACGACGAGCGAGTGGAAGCGGTCGTGAATATTCCGAAGCCCGCGAACGTTAAGCAGCTACGTAGGTACCCCGGTATGAATAACTTCTACCGTAGTATCGAAAATATACAGGGTGGTTGGTAACTGGTGGTACAAGCGGAAAGGGGGTGATTCTACGCAAAAAAAGAAGTCGAAAATATAGAATAAAAATTTTTCGTTTGAGGTTTTGTTTTCGAGAAAATCGACTTTGAATTTTCGCCCGGTACGCGTGCACTTTATCACGTCTCCTTATAACGGATCTCACTGTAGATCTGTTGGCGGTTGGTACCAGCGGATCGCCCGGGAGGTGTTGCGCCGCGTTGATGCCTCGTCCTGTCAGCGTCCTGTTGATACCGATCCGCCACAGATCGTTGTCTCGATGGAAAAATTAAAAAAAAAATTTGTATTCTATATTTTCGACTTCTTTTTTCGCGTAGAATCACCCTCTTTCCGCTTGTACCACCAGTTACCAACCACCCTGTATAATATAATATATAATCGCTTGTTTACGTTCTCGGCTCAATATTCTCGAACGTAAATCGTAGGTTAAGGGGTTAAAAATACAGGTGTATCAAATAAATAAAAACTATATTTTCTCAACTATCACTGTTTAATACATAATACCACATTTATTCCGTTAACGTTACTGTAAGACAATATAGCAGAAAATATAATATGGTGCCTGTTCCGTGGCTCGCTACACAAAGACCCTGCCCTCGCACAAGATAATTACCAGATATCCAAACGTCTTCAGGACATACCTGTAATAAGCCTAAGGACCCGCCATAAATCTGAGGATTATACTAACTAAGGTTCTTCAAACGAACAAATAGTCCTACCATTTAACCACCTACCAATATATTAACCAATAAACAGCAACATCCCTTTCCCTCACTTTTCTAACAAAGGTTTTCTTCGACCAATCCGATGATTTCGTATTCTTAAACACACCCCATCATAGTTTTCCTCTGCAGCATCATCTGCAAAATCAGTCGAGAGTCAGTAGTCGGTAGTCGGTAGTCGGTAGTAAGCAGTTTGGTAGTCGATAATTCACTAGAGTTCCTCGACGCATCTTAGCAATCGTCATCCGAACAGGCACTCTATCGCAAGTCGAACTTGTATCCACGAAGTGCGAGACGTTAATTGGAAACACAGGCTCTACGCAAGGTGTACATCGAGAACATTATTTGTTAATGATTATATCGTTAACTATACTCCAGTTTAGTTCAGCACCTTTCACGATTCGACCACCCTAAAGTGATGACTCCGACTATGTATAGTGAGAAAAGTACCTATGACAGTGCTTTCGAGGATTCAATCACCACGATTATAAGGATGTTTAGGAGGATTAGTATCCACGATGCAGAATGCACGACAACCGCGTGCGACAGCACGAGAACGCAAATGCTGCAGGAATCCAGGGACATAAGGCCATCCCAAACATACTGCGATCCACAAAATCTTCCATCTCCCTCGACCCCGGATGACTACATCGGCACACTCTTTGGGAACCAAGTATTGGACCATGTGCAGCATCTCCTAGCCGCCGTGCCGGGCAGGAATGAACAAACGCAAATCCAGTTCGCCGATAGTACATACGAGATCCACCCGGACCAAGGACTAACTGCGATAACCGATCCAACTGAAAGATACGTCACAGCAGACGATGACCCAATGACGGGCGATAGGTGGAGCGAAGTGATGGCACAATTGCAAGCCAAGATGAGTGCGTTGAGCCTCGAAAACACGAGCCCTACAAATAAACGAAAATGGGATCAGCGTAGATCGATTTTGGAAAGCCGACTAAAGCACCTCCGACTTTGTTACTGCCACACATCAGTTAGAAATTACGCTAAGAACGCCCATTTCCCATACACCCGGATTACGGAAAAAGGAATCAGCTGCTCGTGGATGTGGTAAGTGTGACAGTGTCCATGCCCAAACCCACCTCATTCCACACTATCTGACAATGAACCATTTTTTGAACTAATTTTTTCTTATTACGTAGAGCACTCAGGGTCCTCTCCTTGCAGCTCAACACCGGTAAACAAAACATATGAAAACTGCGGGCATTCGACCACGAGACTAGTCCTCGATACAGCTTGGCTGCGGTTTTTATAACGATTTTAATATTTTGTAACTTTGCTACTTCCGGTAATATATGTAATATTTATAATTGTAACTTGTAATATTATCCTTAATCACTTTTGTGAATAAAAGCATATAAAAATATAAAAGGACAGAGTCGAGTTAAGTCATTTCTCAGATCTACTTTTTTTTTATCACGAATTTTACGTGACACATGCGACGACGGCTTAGTATTCCGCCGCATATTCGTAATGGACAGGTACTCAAAAATCTCCTTCCTAGCGGACACCGGTGCCGATATATGGGCACATCCGCGCAACAAAATACACGGACTCGCGACCAGAAGCGAGTCGAAGTGTTCGCGACCAACGGAACCATCGCAACATCGCGTTTAACCTTTTTTTTCTTTTTTTTTTTGTCCGCGTAAGAGCAGAGTAGTGTCGGACTCCTACCGACTAAAACTCCACGATGACCACCCTACGTATGATAGGAGTGCTCCAGGAACCTCTTATGAATTAATTTCTGTTGCACCCCTTCCTGCGTCCTCTTGTTCGCCCGAAGACGTCGAAAAAACCACGATAACGACGAGCGAGTGGAAGCGGTCGTGAATATTCCGAAGCCCGCGAACGTTAAGCAGCTACGTAGGTACCCCGGTATGAATAACTTCTACCGTAGTATCGAAAATATACAGGGTGGTTGGTAACTGGTGGTACAAGCGGAAAGGGGGTGATTCTACGCGAAAAAAGAAGTCGAAAATATAGAATAAAAATTTTTCGTTTGAGGTTTTGTTTTCGAGAAAATCGACTTTGAATTTTCGCCCGGGACGCGTGCACTTTATCACGTCTCCTTATAACGGATCTCACTGTAGATCTGTTGGCGGTTGGTACCAGCGGATCGCCCGGGAGGTGTTGCGCCGCGTTGATGCCTCGTCCTGTCAGCGTCCTGTTGATACCGATCCGCCACAGATCGTTGTCTCGATGGAAAAATTAAAAAAAAAATTTGTATTCTATATTTTCGACTTCTTTTTTCGCGTAGAATCACCCTCTTTCCGCTTGTACCACCAGTTACCAACCACCCTGTATAATATAATATATAATCGCTTGTTTACGTTCTCGGCTCAATATTCTCGAACGTAAATCGTAGGTTAAGGGGTTAAAAATACAGGTGTATCAAATAAATAAAAACTATATTTTCTCAACTATCACTGTTTAATACATAATACCACATTTATTCCGTTAACGTTACTGTAAGACAATATAGCAGAAAATATAATATGGTGCCTGTTCCGTGGCTCGCTACACAAAGACCCTGCCCTCGCACAAGATAATTACCAGATATCCAAACGTCTTCAGGACATACCTGTAATAAGCCTAAGGACCCGCCATAAATCTGAGGATTATACTAACTAAGGTTCTTCAAACGAACAAATAGTTCTACCATTTAACCACCTACCAATATATTAACCAATAAACAGCAACATCCCTTTCCCTCACTTTTCTAACGAAGGTTTTCTTCGACCAATCCGATGATTTCGTATTCTTAAACACACCCCATCATAGTTTTCCCCTGCAGCATCATCTGCAAAATCAGTCGAGAGTCGGTAGTCGGTAGTCGGTAGTCGGTAGTAAGCAGTTTGGTAGTCGATAATTCACTAGAGTTCCTCGACGCATCTTAGCAATCGTCATCCGAATAGGCACTCTATCGCAAGTCGAACTTGAATCCACGAAGTGCGAGACGTTAATTGGAAACACAGGCTCTACGCAAGGTGTACATCGAGAACATTATTTGTTAATGATTATATCGTTAACTATACTCCAGTTTAGTTCAGCACCTTTCACGATTCGACCACCCTAAAGTGATGACTCCGACTATGTATAGTGAGAAAAGTACCTATGACAGTGCTTTCGAGGATTCAATCACCACGATTATAAGGATGTTTAGGAGGATTAGTATCCACGATGCAGAATGCACGACAACCGCGTGCGACAGCACGAGAACGCAAATGCTGCAGGAATCCAGGGACATAAGGCCATCCCAAACATACTGCTATCCACAAAATCTTCCGACTCCCTCGACTCCGGATGACTACATCGGCACACTCTTTGGGAACCAAGTATTGGACCATGTGCAGCATCTCCTAGCCGCCGTGCCGGGCAGGAATGAACAAACGCAAATCCAGTTCGCCGATAGTACATACGAGATCCACCCGGACCAAGGACTAACTGCGATAACCGATCCAACTGAAAGATACGTCACAGCAGACGATGACCCAATGACGGGCGATAGGTGGAGCGAAGTGATGGCACAATTGCAAGCCAAGATGAGTGCGTTGAGCCTCGAAAACACGAGCCCTACAAATAAACGAAAATGGGATCAGCGTAGATCGATTTTGGAAAGCCGACTAAAGCACCTCCGACTTTGTTACTGCCACACATCAGTTAGAAATTACGCTAAGAACGCCCATTTCCCATACACCCGGATTACGGAAAAAGGAATCAGCTGCTCGTGGATGTGGTAAGTGTGACAGTGTCCATGCCCAAACCCACCTCATTCCACACTATCTGACAATGAACCATTTTTTGAACTAATTTTTTCTTATTACGTAGAGCACTCAGGGTCCTCTCCTTGCCCCTCAACACCGGTAAACGCAACATACGAAAACTGTGAGCACTCGACCACGAGACTAGTCTTCGATGCAGCTTGGCTGCGATTTTTATAACGATTTTAATATTTTGTAACTTTGCTACTTCTTGTAATAAATGTAATATTTATAATTGTAACTTGTAATATTATCCTTAATCACTTTTGTGAATAAAAGCATATAAAAATATAAAAGGACAGAGTCGAGTTAAGTCATTTCTCAGATCTACTTTTTTTTTATCACGAATTTTACGTGACACATGCGACGACGGCTTAGTATTCCGCCGCATATTCGTAATGGACAGGTACTCAAAAATCTCCTTCCTAGCGGACACCGGTGCCGATATATGGGCACATCCGCGCAACAAAATACACGGACTCGCGACCAGAAGCGAGTCGAAGTGTTCGCGACCAACGGAACCATCGCAACATCGCGTTTAACCTTTTTTTTTCTTTTTTTTTTTTTGTCCGCGTAAGAGCAGAGTAGTGTCGGACTCCTACCGACTAAAACTCCACGATGACCACCCTACGTATGATAGGAGTGCTCCAGGAACCTCTTATGAATTAATTTCTGTTGCACCCCTTCCTGCGTCTTCTTGTTCGCCCGAAGACGTCGAAAAAACCACGATAACGACGAGCGAGTGGAAGCGGTCGTGAATATTCCGAAGCCCGCGAACGTTAAGCAGCTACGTAGGTACCCCGGTATGAATAACTTCTACCGTAGTATCGAAAATATACAGGGTGGTTGGTAACTGGTGGTACAAGCGGAAAGGGGGTGATTCTACGCAAAAAAAGAAGTCGAAAATATAGAATAAAAATTTTTCGTTTGAGGTTTTGTTTTCGAGAAAATCGACTTTGAATTTTCGCCCGGTACGCGTGCACTTTATCACGTCTCCTTATAACGGATCTCACTGTAGATCTGTTGGCGGTTGGTACCAGCGGATCGCCCGGGAGGTGTTGCGCCGCGTTGATGCCTCGTCCTGTCAGCGTCCTGTTGATACCGATCCGCCACAGATCGTTGTCTCGATGGAAAAATTAAAAAAAAAATTTGTATTCTATATTTTCGACTTCTTTTTTCGCGTAGAATCACCCTCTTTCCGCTTGTACCACCAGTTACCAACCACCCTGTATAATATAATATATAATCGCTTGTTTACGTTCTCGGCTCAATATTCTCGAACGTAAATCGTAGGTTAAGGGGTTAAAAATACAGGTGTATCAAATAAATAAAAACTATATTTTCTCAACTATCACTGTTTAATACATAATACCACATTTATTCCGTTAACGTTACTGTAAGACAATATAGCAGAAAATATAATATGGTGCCTGTTCCGTGGCTCGCTACACAAAGACCCTGCCCTCGCACAAGATAATTACCAGATATCCAAACGTCTTCAGGACATACCTGTAATAAGCCTAAGGACCCGCCATAAATCTGAGGATTATACTAACTAAGGTTCTTCAAACGAACAAATAGTTCTACCATTTAACCACCTACCAATATATTAACCAATAAACAGCAACATCCCTTTCCCTCACTTTTCTAACGAAGGTTTTCTTCGACCAATCCGATGATTTCGTATTCTTAAACACACCCCATCATAGTTTTCCCCTGCAGCATCATCTGCAAAATCAGTCGAGAGTCGGTAGTCGGTAGTCGGTAGTCGGTAGTAAGCAGTTTGGTAGTCGATAATTCACTAGAGTTCCTCGACGCATCTTAGCAATCGTCATCCGAATAGGCACTCTATCGCAAGTCGAACTTGAATCCACGAAGTGCGAGACGTTAATTGGAAACACAGGCTCTACGCAAGGTGTACATCGAGAACATTATTTGTTAATGATTATATCGTTAACTATACTCCAGTTTAGTTCAGCACCTTTCACGATTCGACCACCCTAAAGTGATGACTCCGACTATGTATAGTGAGAAAAGTACCTATGACAGTGCTTTCGAGGATTCAATCACCACGATTATAAGGATGTTTAGGAGGATTAGTATCCACGATGCAGAATGCACGACAACCGCGTGCGACAGCACGAGAACGCAAATGCTGCAGGAATCCAGGGACATAAGGCCATCCCAAACATACTGCTATCCACAAAATCTTCCGACTCCCTCGACTCCGGATGACTACATCGGCACACTCTTTGGGAACCAAGTATTGGACCATGTGCAGCATCTCCTAGCCGCCGTGCCGGGCAGGAATGAACAAACGCAAATCCAGTTCGCCGATAGTACATACGAGATCCACCCGGACCAAGGACTAACTGCGATAACCGATCCAACTGAAAGATACGTCACAGCAGACGATGACCCAATGACGGGCGATAGGTGGAGCGAAGTGATGGCACAATTGCAAGCCAAGATGAGTGCGTTGAGCCTCGAAAACACGAGCCCTACAAATAAACGAAAATGGGATCAGCGTAGATCGATTTTGGAAAGCCGACTAAAGCACCTCCGACTTTGTTACTGCCACACATCAGTTAGAAATTACGCTAAGAACGCCCATTTCCCATACACCCGGATTACGGAAAAAGGAATCAGCTGCTCGTGGATGTGGTAAGTGTGACAGTGTCCATGCCCAAACCCACCTCATTCCACACTATCTGACAATGAACCATTTTTTGAACTAATTTTTTCTTATTACGTAGAGCACTCAGGGTCCTCTCCTTGCAGCTCAACACCGGTAAACAAAACATATGAAAACTGCGGGCATTCGACCACGAGACTAGTCCTCGATACAGCTTGGCTGCGGTTTTTATAACGATTTTAATATTTTGTAACTTTGCTACTTCCGGTAATATATGTAATATTTATAATTGTAACTTGTAATATTATCCTTAATCACTTTTGTGAATAAAAGCATATAAAAATATAAAAGGACAGAGTCGAGTTAAGTCATTTCTCAGATCTACTTTTTTTTTATCACGAATTTTACGTGACACATGCGACGACGGCTTAGTATTCCGCCGCATATTCGTAATGGACAGGTACTCAAAAATCTCCTTCCTAGCGGACACCGGTGCCGATATATGGGCACATCCGCGCAACAAAATACACGGACTCGCGACCAGAAGCGAGTCGAAGTGTTCGCGACCAACGGAACCATCGCAACATCGCGTTTAACCTTTTTTTTCTTTTTTTTTTTGTCCGCGTAAGAGCAGAGTAGTGTCGGACTCCTACCGACTAAAACTCCACGATGACCACCCTACGTATGATAGGAGTGCTCCAGGAACCTCTTATGAATTAATTTCTGTTGCACCCCTTCCTGCGTCCTCTTGTTCGCCCGAAGACGTCGAAAAAACCACGATAACGACGAGCGAGTGGAAGCGGTCGTGAATATTCCGAAGCCCGCGAACGTTAAGCAGCTACGTAGGTACCCCGGTATGAATAACTTCTACCGTAGTATCGAAAATATACAGGGTGGTTGGTAACTGGTGGTACAAGCGGAAAGGGGGTGATTCTACGCGAAAAAAGAAGTCGAAAATATAGAATAAAAATTTTTCGTTTGAGGTTTTGTTTTCGAGAAAATCGACTTTGAATTTTCGCCCGGGACGCGTGCACTTTATCACGTCTCCTTATAACGGATCTCACTGTAGATCTGTTGGCGGTTGGTACCAGCGGATCGCCCGGGAGGTGTTGCGCCGCGTTGATGCCTCGTCCTGTCAGCGTCCTGTTGATACCGATCCGCCACAGATCGTTGTCTCGATGGAAAAATTAAAAAAAAAATTTGTATTCTATATTTTCGACTTCTTTTTTCGCGTAGAATCACCCTCTTTCCGCTTGTACCACCAGTTACCAACCACCCTGTATAATATAATATATAATCGCTTGTTTACGTTCTCGGCTCAATATTCTCGAACGTAAATCGTAGGTTAAGGGGTTAAAAATACAGGTGTATCAAATAAATAAAAACTATATTTTCTCAACTATCACTGTTTAATACATAATACCACATTTATTCCGTTAACGTTACTGTAAGACAATATAGCAGAAAATATAATATGGTGCCTGTTCCGTGGCTCGCTACACAAAGACCCTGCCCTCGCACAAGATAATTACCAGATATCCAAACATCTTCAGGACATACCTGTAATAAGCCTAAGGACCCGCCATAAATCTGAGGATTATACTAACTAAGGTTCTTCAAACGAACAAATAGTCCTACCATTTAACCACCTACCAATATATTAACCAATAAACAGCAACGTCCCTTTCCCTCACTTTTCTAACGAAGGTTTTTTTCGACCAATCCGATGATTTCGTATTCTTAAACACACCCCATCATAGTTTTCCTCTGCAGCATCATCTGCAAAATCAGTCGAGAGTCAGTAGTCGGTAGTCGGTAGTCGGTAGTAAGCAGTTTGGTAGTCGATAATTCACTAGAGTTCCTCGACGCATCTTAGCAATCGTCATCCGAATAGGCACTCTATCGCAAGTCGAACTTGAATCCACGAAGTGCGAGACGTTAATTGGAAACACAGGCTCTACGCAAGGTGTACATCAAGAACATTATTTGTTAATGATTATATCGTTAACTATACTCCAGTTTAGTTCAGCACCTTTCACGATTCGACCACCCTAAAGTGATGACTCCGACTATGTATAGTGAGAAAAGTACCTATGACAGTGCTTTCGAGGATTCAATCACCACGATTATAAGGATGTTTAGGAGGATTAGTATCCACGATGCAGAATGCACGACAACCGCGTGCGACAGCACGAGAACGCAAATGCTGCAGGAATCCAGGGACATAAGGCCATCCCAAACATACTGCTATCCACAAAATCTTCCATCTCCCTCGACCCCGGATAACTACATCGGCACACTCTTTGGGAACCAATCATTGACGCATGTGCAGCATTTCATAGCCGCCGTGCCGAGTAGGAATGCCCAACCGCAAATCCAGTTCGCCGATAGTATATACGGGATCCACCCGGACCAAGGACTAACTGCGATAACCGATCCAACTGAAAGACACGTCACAGCAGACGATGACCCAATGACGGGCGATAGGTGGAGCGAAGTGATGGCACAATTGCAAGCCAAGATGAGTGCGTTGAGCCTCGAAAACACGAGCCCTACAAATAAACGAAAATGGGATCAGCGTAGATCGATTTTGGAAAACCGACTAAAGCACCTCCGACTTTGTTACTGCCACACATCAGTTAGAAATTACGCTAAGAACGCCCATTTCCCATACACCCGGAATACGGAAAAAGGAATCAGCTGCTCGTGGATGTGGTAAGTGTGACAGTGTCCATGCCCAAACCCACCTCATTCCACACTATCTGACAATGAACCATTTTTTGAACTAATTTTTTCTTATTACGTAGAGCACTCAGGGTCCTCTCCTTGCCCCTCAACACCGGTAAACGCAACATACGAAAACTGTGAGCACTCGACCACGAGACTAGTCTTCGATGCAGCTTGGCTGCGATTTTTATAACGATTTTAATATTTTGTAACTTTGCTACTTCTTGTAATAAATGTAATATTTATAATTGTAACTTGTAATATTATCCTTAATCACTTTTGTGGATAAAAGCATATAAAAATATAAAAGGACAGAGTCTAGTTAAGTCATTTCTCAGATCTCGTTTTTTTTTATCACGAATTTTACGTGACACATGCGACGACGGCTTAGTATTCCGCCGCATATTCGTAATGGACAGGTACTCAAAAATCTCCTTCCTAGCGGACACCGGTGCCGATATATGGGCACATCCGCGCAACAAAATACACGGACTCGCGACCAGAAGCGAGTCGAAGTGTTCGCGACCAACGGAACCATCGCAACATCGCGTTTAACCTTTTTTTTCTTTTTTTTTTTTGTCCGCGTAAGAGCAGAGTAGTGTCGGACTCCTACCGACTAAAACTCCACGATGACCACCCTACGTATGATAGGAGTGCTCCAGGAACCTCTTATGAATTAATTTCTGTTGCACCCCTTCCTGCGTCCTCTTGTTCGCCCGAAGACGTCGAAAAAACCACGATAACGACGAGCGAGTGGAAGCGGTCGTGAATATTCCGAAGCCCGCGAACGTTAAGCAGCTACGTAGGTACCCCGGTATGAATAACTTCTACGGTAGTATCGAAAATATACAGGGTGGTTGGTAACTGGTGGTACAAGCGGAAAGGGGGTGATTCTACGCGAAAAAAGAAGTCGAAAATATAGAATAAAAATTTTTCGTTTGAGGTTTTGTTTTCGAGAAAATCGACTTTGAATTTTCGCCCGGTACGCGTGCACTTTATCACGTCTCCTTATAACGGATCTCACTGTAGATCTGTTGGCGGTTGGTACCAGCGGATCGCCCGAGAGGTGTTGCGCCGCGTTGATGCCTCGTCCTGTCAGCGTCCTGTTGATACCGATCCGCCACAGATCGTTGTCTCGATGGAAAAATTAAAAAAAAATTTGTATTCTATATTTTCGACTTCTTTTTTCGCGTAGAATCACTCCCTTCCCGCTTGTACCTGCAGTTACCAACCACCCTGTATATATTTATTATTGATGATTTATTTACAATAAATGGATTGTACAGATGTTGATTAAACAGAAGAACGATGGTTGTTTAACGTGAACTAGTCACAATAACGTACTGTAATCTAGACAACTCAACAGACAATTTGCAACTCTCGTTACAACGGATCCAGCTCTCTCTCTCTCTCTCTCTCCTTCTCTTTCTCTCTCTCCTTCTCTCTCTCTCTCTCCTTCTCTCTCTCTCTCTCTCCTTCTCTCTCTCTCTCTCCTTCTCTCTCTCTCTCCTTCTCTCTCTCTCTCTCCTCTCTCTCTCTCTCCTTCTCTCTCTCTCCTTCTCTCTCTCTCTCTCCTTCTCTCTCTCTCTCTCTCTCTCTCATGTTTGGGCCAAAATCTGCATCGCGAGTCTGACTCGCTAAAGTACTGGAAGGGGTTAACAACAACGTCCATTTCCCTCACTTTCCTAACGAACGTTTTTCACGACGTATCCTTAGACACACCCCATCATGGTTTTCCTCTGCAGCATTATCGGGACGAAGAGTCAGTCGATAGTCGATAGTCGGTAATTGGTAGTTAGCAGATGGTAGTCGATAGTTGACTAAAGTTCCTCGACGTATCTTAGCAATCATCATCCGAAGTCGTTCCGGGCACTCTGCTGAATCGCTAGCAGCGCGAACCGCTAATTGTAATCGCAAGCTCTACGCAAATTGTACGTCCAGAGTATTTGTTAATAAGTATATCGTTAACTATACTCTAGTTTTCTTCAGTATCTATCACGACCTATCCACTTCATATTCATAAAAGACGTCTATTGGTATTGGAATACGAGAACCTGTGTATATGTATAAAAATAAATTATGGACTATAGAAGTGAGGTGGTATGGTGATAGGTGCGTAAGGAACTACTCTTGGTGTTTTTACGAACAATAGTTTATTAGAACTAATCAACAATCAGAGTTAACAATTAACAATCAACAATTACACTTAACAGACAACAGGTAACAACTAACAAATAACGATAGACACCGAGAGGTCATTCGACGCGTTGCTATCAAATAGTACCGAGGAGTTACACATTTAATGGCGCAAGACAGACTGACTCTGCTTTTGTTTCGGATCGCGCAGATTCTTCCCTTCGTAGCCCATCGATATCCCCACTAGCGTGCATTCATTAGATGTGCCGCCAGTGCTGGCACGTGTATGCTCTTCCGAGAATTCGGCGGAAAGAGTGTGAAGATATCGATGGTACATTGGGCACGTCGGTGTTGCGCTTTGGCGGCGTCGCGCTTTGCATCCGGAGCCGCTGAAAAGTTCCGTGGCCCGTGCCGCCACAGTACCCCCTTACCAGTGATAACGCTGTATAAATGAAAAATATATAAATGTTACAGGCAAGGGTGCACGTTCGCCGGCTCCTAACGCCTATCCGAGACCCGCCTGAAACCAATCAGGAAATCGAACTCTCCTGCCCGCGCGTGTGGTGTGATGAACTCTTGAGTCCCCTTCGCTTTGTTCGTTTCGGGCACCGGGCGGTATTGTTACATTGCGCCTTTCCGTGCTATGGTGTTCAATATTATCGTTAAATAGAAATGCGGGTTTCAATCGGTCTATGGACACTATTACGTTTTTATTATTTATTTTAATAGTGAAGGTCTTTTTTCCTCGCTCTATAACCTGATACGGCCCGTCGTAGGGTGGTTGTAAGGGGTCTCCGATGGCGTCGCGACGCAGAAATACATAAGGCGATGTTTCGAGGTCGCGGAACACGAAGGTTCTCTTTTCGCCGTGTCGCGTAATTGGATGAGGTCTGATTTTTCCTATTCGGTCTTTTAGGCGACTTGCGAATTCCGAATTGGCCTGTTGTTTAGTCGGTACAAAAAATTCTGCCGGCAATCGTATGCCGGTGCCATAAACCATTTCGGCTGCCGTCGCGTTTAGGTCCTCTTTAATAGCTGTTCGTATGCCTAATAGAACTATCGGCAAGATATCCACCCAGTTGCTCGTATCGTGGCATTTGATTGCTGCTTTTAGTTGTCGGTGCAGGCGCTCTACCATCCCGTTGGACGCGGGGTGATAGGCTGTCGTGCGCAAATGTCTGATGCCGAGCAACCGGCATAGTTCGTTAAATAGGTTCGACTCGAACTGGCGTCCTTGATCGGTCGTTATTTTTAAAGGCACGCCGAAACGAGATATCCACGTGGAAAGGAGAGCCGAAGCGACGATTGCCGCCTCCATGTCGGCGATGGGAATGGCTTCGAGCCAACGCGAAAAACGGTCGATACACGTTAGACAATATCGGTAGCCTTTTGAATATGGCATCACGATAATGTCTATGTGTAAGTGTTCGAAACGGCCCGCTAATTCTCCGAATGTTCCGACGGGTGAGGATACGTGCCTGGTGACTTTACATTGTTGACACGGGATACATTGTCGTGTCCAATTTCGGGAGTCCTTGTTTATGGACGGCCAGACGAAACGCGTCGTCACCAGGTTTTGAGTGGCACGTATCCCTGGATGGGAAAGTCCATGGAGCGAATTAAATACGTCGCGCCGCAAGGATTTCGGTACGTACGGTCGTACAAAGTCACCCGATACGTCGCAATATATTTCTACGTCGTGATCGGGGAAACGTATTTTCTTTAACCGTAGCGCGGATGTACCGGAGTTGACGATGTTGCTTAGTTCTTTGTCGGCTTCTTGCGCGGCGGCGAGAGCTCGATGGTCCACAGACTTTCCTATCGCTTCGATGCGTGACAGAGCGTCGGCAACGTTATTGTCTAACCCCTTGATATATCTTATGTCGGTGGTGAATTGTCCGATGTAATCTAGTTGCCGGAATTGTCGCGGCGAACACTTATCAGGATCTTGGTTGAACGCATATGTAAGGGGTTTATGATCGGTGAAAATTATAAAATTTCTCCCTTCTATGGCGTGTCGAAATCGCTTTACCGCAGTGTACATAGCGAGTAATTCGCGGTCGTACGCGCTGTACTTTCGCTGCGCGGAGTTCAACGGTTTGGTAAGGAAACCTAACGGCTGCCAAGAGTCGTTGACGCGTTGCTGGAGGACCGCTCCTATTGCATAGTCGGATGCGTCTACCGCGAGGCTAACAGGTGCGCCAGGTATCGGATGCGCTAACATCGTGGCGTTATCGAGGGGGCGTTTCGTCTCGCGGAAGCTAGCTTCGGATTGCTCTGTCCATTTGATGGGCGCGTTGCCCTTTTTTCCTCCTTTTAATAGGTCGTTTAGGGGTTGAAAAATTTTTGCGGCCCCCGGTATGAAACGTCGGTAGAAATTAATCATACCGAGGTACCTGCGTAGTGCCTTAACGGTCCCGGGGAGCGGTACTTCTACAATAGCGTCAACGCGTTCGGCTAGCGGCTTTATCCCGTCGGCGTTTACGGTGTGTCCCAAGAATGTGATTTCGTTCACACCGAATTCGCACTTTACTGGGTTGATGACTACGCCATACTCGTTTAAGCGTTCAAACAAAATCCGAAGGTGTTCGCGATGTTGTTCTTCGGTTTCGGATGCGATTAAGAAATCGTCTATGTAAGCGAACACGAAGTCCAGACCACGGGTAATTTCGTCAACGAATCTTTGACACGTTTGCGCGGCGTTTCGAAGCCCAAACATCATGTTGGTTGCTTCGAAAAGTCCGAAAGGTGTCGTGATCGCGGTTTTCTTAACGTCTTCTGGCGCGATCGGGATTTGGTGGTAAGCGCGGACAAGGTCGATTTTTGAGTAGACACGCTTACCGTACAGATGTTGCGCGAAATCTTCGATATGTGGTGGGGAGTACCTGTCGGGTATGGTGCGAGCGTTCAACGCACGACAGTCGCCGCATGGTCGTAGACTTCCGTCCTTCTTTGGGACGACATGCAGGGGTGATGCCCATGGACTCTTCGATGGCCGCATCACTCCTTGCTCGATCATTGTTGCGAAATCCGCCTTGACTTGCTTGAGACGATCCGGTGGGAGACGTCGAGGTTTACTGTAGACGGGTGGCCCGGGTGTGGTTTCAATATGTTGTACCACACTGTGTCGGATTTTCTGTCGTCCGAAGGCCGGTGGACGAGTTAGATCCGGAAACTCCGCCAAAAGTCGATGGTAGACCGATTCGCCGATTATGGTTTTGATGGATATTTCTTCCGTCGTGGCAGCATATCCCCTTGTTGATAATTGGGTTGTCGTGTCGAGGAGTCGTTTGTTTCGCGGGTCCACGAGCAACCCATAATGGCTTAAAAAATCTACGCCTATGATAGGCGTTTGAACGTCAGCAATTACGAAGTTCCACTTGAAGGCTCGTCTTAGGGACAGGTTAAGGCCAATCGCAGTGGCACCATACGTTGCGATGCGCGTCCCGTTGGTCGCGAATAGTTCGTACGCGTTTTTCTTGACGTGCCTATGGATTTTACTGCGGGGGTATACGCTGATGTCGGCGCCGGTGTCTACAAGGAAAGAGATCTTCGTTCCCTTGTCCGTAACGAAGATGCGGCGGGATCTCAGGCCGTCGTCGTCTGCCGCGTCTACGGACGGCTGCTCTCGTTTCCCGACTTCCACGTGCATGGGAAACGACAGCCCCTCGCGCGTTCTCCGAACTTTGCATGATAGAAACACAGACCGTCTTGCCGTGGCCGATCTCGCGAGCGCGAACGTCGGTGGTATAGCGAACGCGAGCGTGATCGTGATCGTGGTCGACGATGATTAATAATGCTCAACGCGTTCATCTGTGCCTGCAACTGTGATATTCGCTCGCTCAACACGTTGATTGCGGCGGCCATTGGTTCGTATACTCCAGCGTTTTGCGCTGGTGGGTCCATTACTGCTGTTACTCGGGCGGTGCGCTGAAAATCCTCCGTGAATTCTTCAGCGATCAGGTCCGCCTGCCGCAATAACCTTTCTGGGTCCGAATCGTCGACTGCCGCGAGGATACGCCTGATGCGGGCGGGTAATCGGTTCCTCCACAGCGTGAGGGTAAAATCATCGGGCGTGGAGGGGCTGGAGAGTTTTTTTAAATGTTGGTAAAACTGGGATGGCTTTCTATCTCCCATCTCCTCGCTTTCCACCAACTTCTTTATCCGGGTCGCGTCCGTATCGGATAATTTGCGAATGAGCGCATGTTTTAATTTCTCGTAGCGTCCGATGTCTAGAGGGTTCGTCATCAGGTCTTCGACGTCCTGGAGCTGTTGATCGTTGAGGCATTTTGCCAGCGTCACGTACTTAATGGTGTCTTCCGTAATTCGCGCTGCCTCGAATTGTCTCTCCAGAAGGGCAAACCATGCCGCCGTGTTCGTGGGCAGCAGTGGAGACATGCTGATCACCTGGCTGGCTATGGTTCCCTGTGTATTATTTTCCATCGTCGCGGTGCACTCAAAATCGGTGGTTAAAAACGATAGCACTATCACGGTCACCTCTTTCACTATATATCACGTTAAATCACGTCGGGGTCACCAATTTGAGGTGGTATGGTGATAGGTGCGTAAGGAACTACTCTTGGTGTTTTTACGAACAATAGTTTATTAGAACTAATCAACAATCAGAGTTAACAATTAACAATCAACAATTACACTTAACAGACAACAGGTAACAACTAACAAATAACGATAGACACCGAGAGGTCATTCGACGCGTTGCTATCAAATAGTACCGAGGAGTTACACATTTAATGGCGCAAGACAGACTGACTCTGCTTTTGTTTCGGATCGCGCAGATTCTTCCCTTCGTAGCCCATCGATATCCCTACTAGCGTGCATTCATTAGATGTGCCGCCAGTGCTGGCACGTGTATGCTCTTCCGAGAATTCGGCGGAAAGAGTGTGAAGATATCGATGGTACATTGGGCACGTCGGTGTTGCGCTTTGGCGGCGTCGCGCTTTGTATCCGGAGCCGTTGAAAAGTTCCGTGGCCCGTGCCGCCACAGAAGTTAAGATAAATAAGAATTGATATATTCAATGCTGCGATAGCAATTTCAGCCTCATATACGGCAGAACCTGTTTCAATACAAATAATTTTTTATCTTTATTGATATAGGAAGAAAAAGCCTTGTTTTCGAGTAACAGCTTATTTTGCGTTGTGATAGTTGTTTACCTTGAAGAAAATTACTCGAAATGACCAGATCCAACTTCAATAGAAGCGCGAATACACCGCGTCATAGACTGTCGAGTTTGTTCGAATAACTTACACGGATTTATCGGCATCTTTGTTCATCACGTTGACGAAGAGTTTCAACACTGCCAACTGCCGTTTTATGAACAAGAGATTTTAAATTACCCCATAACCAATAATCGATTGGCTTATGGAAATAAGGCCAACACGACCTTATCCGTTTGTTAAAAAATCGTTGATCTAAAGTCATGTTTAGCATCGTAAAATAAGTTGTAACTCGAAAAGAAGGTCATATCGGGGATATGTTTATATGAACTCTTCTTTTTATTTTAAGTGTGCTGAAGTAGGCCCTGCCGTAATTTTCACATGTTCTGACCCAGCCTTTTATTCATTTATTAACTGTGCCCTTCGACCGTTATTTTAACCAATTCTGGCATTCGTTCTATACATATGCAAGACTATACGTTTCTCTGGAAAGTCCGCAATTAACTTTTACCGATCGCCTTTCTTCGGAATAAAAGGTACGATAGGATAAGAGACTCTTAGTCGATGTCGGAAATAAAATTAATAAGGCGGACCTTGTTAAGGAACGTTCTTACCTACTGTACCTTAAACTGCTTCGAAAATATTGAACCACTTTATCGGTGCCCTTTACTCTACCTGTCGATACGAACCAATAGCTATTTAATTCCCGACAAAACACTTTAAACGGGTTTTTATCAGCTACTTTAAAAGAGATATCGTATGTCACGCCTTTCCTTTCTGTTCGCAAAGTTCGAACTACGATGTAAATTTACCGAAGACTTTAAACGTTAAAGTTATTGGTTGACCGGAAAGTTCGTGCCGATTTACGGTAGATGACATTGAAACAGATCTGAATATATTAGGATGATTGAAAACAAATGACACGTGTACAAGTCGAAAATATAGAATAAAAATTTTTCGTTTGAGGCTTTGTTTTCGAGAAAATCGACTTTGAATTTTCGCTCGGTACGCGTGCACTTTTTAGCGTCTCGTTATAACGGATCTCACTGTAGATCGTTGTCTCGATGGAAAAATTAAAAAAAAAAAATTTGTATTCTATATTTTCGACTTCTTTTTTCGCGTAGAATCACTCCCTTTCCGCTTGTACCTGCAGTTACCAACCACCCTGTATATATTTATTATTGATGATTTATTTACAATAAATGGATTGTACAGATGTTGATTAAACAGAAGAACGATGGTTGTTTAACGTGAACTAGTCACAATAACGTACTGTAATCTAGACAACTCAACAGATAATTTGCAACTCTCGTTACAACGGATCCAGCTCTCTCTCTCTCTCTCTCTCTCCCTCCCTCTCTCTCCCTCCCTCTCTCTCTCCCTCTCTCTCTCTGTCTGTCTGTCTGTCTCTCTCTGTCTCTCTCTGTCTCTGTCTGTCTGTCTGTCTGTCTCTCTCTCTCTCTCTCTCTCTCTCTCTCACGCGGACCACACTTTCACAACAACGCTAGTAACACTATCTCGACAACGCAATTCGCACTCACTGACTTCTCGATTCGTTTAAAAGAGCGAATAGAAAAAATCAGGCCACACCCGATCGGGCGCGAAGAAATCTTTCGTGTTCCGCGAACTAGAAACATCACCTTACGTATTTTTACGCCATGACGAGATTACCGACCCTTTACAACCACCCTACGACGGGCCATATAAGGTGATACAGCGAGGCGAGATAAATTATACAATAGAAGTAAGCAGTAAGCATATAAGTAATAAGCATATCCATAAGCATATCCATCAAAACACCGATCGAGGATAATCCACGCTATAGGACACGCGAATTAGCAGAAATGTTAAAAATATCAAAATCCCCCATCCACGAGCATTGTGTGAAGCTTGGCTATATAAATCGTTTTGACGTCTGGCTTCGCACGATTTAATGGAAAAAAATCTGATAGATCGCAATTCCATTTGCGATTCACTCTATAAACGCAACGAAAAGACATCATTTTCGAAGCAAGTAGTGGCGGCGGATGAGAAATGGATTATTTATAATAATGTTGAGCGGAAAAGATCTTGCGAAAGTGGAATGAATTACCTTCAGCCACTCCAAAAGCTGATCTTCACCCGAAGAAAGCCATGCTCTGTGTCTGTTGGGACTGGAAAAGAATACTGTATTATGAGCTTCTACCAAACAACCAGACGATAAATTCGGACAAGTATCGCTCGCAATTAGTCGAATTAAAGACAGCAATTGAACAAAAACGTCCAGAACTAGCGAATCGGAAGTGCGTCATGTTTCACGAGGACAATGCGCGGCGTCATGTGTCTTTGATTACTCGGCAAAAAGTGTTGGAGCTTGGTTGGGATGTGCTACCCCACCCACCGTATTCGCCAGACGTTGCACCCTCAAATCTTCACCTATTTAGGTCATTACAAAATTCCCTTAATGGCGAAAACTTTAACTCTTTGGTCGACATAGAAAATCATATTGAAAAGTTTTTCGCCGAAAATCCTGCAAGGATGGAATATTCTAATTGCGTGAAAGATGGAGAAAGGTGTGAAGCAAAATGGAATTTATACGTCGGGTTCACATTATGATTAGGGTTAGGAGCGTGTAATGAATCTTCAATTGGATTAGACATTGTTGTTATGCAATAGAGAAGATATTTACTAATACAAATATGATTATTAGTACAAGCGTGGATATTACAAAATTGACAAGTAACCGCGGTAATTAGACACTAATGACGATGGTCTTAGGTTCGACAACGAATCCGCGGTCAACGGGATAATAAATGTACCAAATAAATTCTTCCAAAGTCTAAGTCGGACTCGACTTACTTGTATTACTAAACTAACTCTTTGTAGAGTATTCACTGATCGTGGAGACGCTCTGTAATCCGCTAATGAGACCTCAAGAGAGAGAATAACTTTCCGTCACGATGATGCTTCTTTTTTTTTATTTACAAGTACTTTATAATCAATTCTCGCATTGAGAATTTTGAGTAAGTTTCTCTGGCCTGGCGCAGTGACATGGCTAATTATTTATAATAAGTTTATTTCTAGCTGAATCTAGTGCTTAGGTCTAACGGATAGTGTTTTCTTAGCCCGCGGATCTGGTCCGACGTATTGAGTAATTTAGTAATTAGAGGCTTTCGATGTTTGTTAACTCTTATGATATATCTACTACTACATTTTGTTATTTCTTCTTTGACTGTGGGTATCTTGAGGTCGCGATGTATTGCTTCGTTGGTAACGTACCAGGGTGCATCTGTTAGGGATCTTAGAGTTTTCGATTGGAAGCGTTGAAGTATTTCAATGGTGGAATTACTTGCTGTTCTCCATAGTTGGATCCCGTAGGTCCAGACAGGTTTTATTACGATCTTATAGAGCGTAATTTTGCTCTGCGTGCTTAAGTTGGAACGTCGGCCAATGAGTCAGTAGAACTTTTTAAGTTTAGCCTTGAGTTGCTTCGATTTATCTATGACGTGCTGTTTCCATGTTATGAAAATAAAATGTAGAGATTACATATATAATTATATATGTCGGGTTATCATTAGGATTTAAGGCGCGTAATGATTCTTCGTTTGAATTAGCCATTGTTTTACGAAACAGAGAATATATTTACGCGAATAAACAAGATTTTACAAAAATATTATGAATAATGAGTTTAATAAATGATAAGATTAACAAACGATAAGTTTAACTAATAATTAGACTAAAGAATAATAAGTTTAACGAACAATAAGAGGAACGAATAATATGTCTTACGAATAATAAATTTAACGAATAATGAGATTAACGATTGATAGGTTTTACGAATAATGAATTTAATTAACGCTATTAACAATGTTCCGGGGTTCAAACGAATCCACGGTCAACGGGATAACTCTTTACTATGCGTAGAATAATTTTAAACACAAAAATACGATTGCTGAGACACTCGATAAATTGCTCGATGTATCACTTTCCAAGGCGATCACACGAATGAATATCTGATGAAGATCTTTTTCGCTATACGACTGCATTTGTTTGTTATATGCTCGCTGGAGGCATCGAGAAGGTTCCAATCGTTGTTGCTAGGCAATTTCTGTCAAAAGTTTGTTGCATACTCTTTGGAAACATCGAGAAAGATCCAAACGCCGTTGCTAGGCAGTTTCTGTCTGGAGATTGATTCCTAATACAACGTGTGTCTCATTATATCGACATCTCTAAAGTACAATTCTATGTGATTTCTAGGGAGAACGATACAACCGATCCACACCTTCGTCAGGCAAAACGTTTATCCCGTGACCGTGGCTACGTTCGGCGACCAGTTGTCACCTCGAACCCACTTTCGCTTTCACAAATGTCAAACAATTACAAATGACAATTGCTTAATTACAGTTATGATAAAATCTATGCTAAAGCATTAGAAGGCTTCCTCAAAATTGCAAAGGGAAGGCTCCGGTTTTCCTTTCATCTCCGACATATAATATACATAATACATATATACTAGATTCAAATATTTTGTGTGTCCTGATGTAAATAAAGTCAAAAAATTAAATTAAAAATTAGAAGGCCGTGTAAGAAACTGGAATTTTAATTATTTTTATTTTATCATCTAATAATCGTCAAAATATTGAATAAGTTTAATTTGTATTAATAGTTTTTATCCTTCGGTTGATAAGTTGCGAAACCTTTTATTTCGTTAAATATATTTTGAAAATGAAGTCTGGTACGTAATAGTGTTAAACACAAAAGTTACCCTGTTTTCCCCGTAGAATAAGAATCTGTAGAAAATAGGTTTGTAATAATTTTTGCATTTAACACTTTTCTCGAAAATACGTTGTTTTCAAGGTATTTAAGAGAGAAACTTTCAAACAAACACATTGTATATTATATTCAGAAAAACGACAAATGTCGAAATATTAAAAATGTTCAAATATTTTCATGGATCATTGAATATATTATTTTCTTCTACGTTCCAATGTATATTTCCTCGGTAATTCAACGTACTGTTCACGAAAGATAAAAAATGCAAATCCATCTTCACAATACGAAGCACAATACGATCGTATTATCAAATTCTCACAATATCTGCTTAACGGATTATCGTCTCCGAAATCGTCACCGACAGTTACCTATGTGGTAAACGCGATTTCACGGAGTTTACGCATGTGCCTTACCAAATTGATTCCATTAAATCCAGTCCGACTGCTGACAGTGCAATTTAGGAACGAGCAAAGTGATAGTTGCCATATTATAACTCACTACATTATGGTCTTGTAATTTATTTAGAGCGCTGGGAGAGCTCTCCCCACAAAAATGCAAGAATGCAATCTTTCCACTTGAATTGCTCATTTTTACAGTATCTGATAATTGTTATTCAGCTCTATTTTGTGCGTATTTTGTTTATGTGTAAATTTATTGTTGTTATTTCTATACTCAGAGGTAGGATCACAATAAACATGTATGAGTTCTAATGTATGAAAATAATTACGGACTATTATATGCTAATTAGATAGGAAATGATCGTCATATTCGTAGGATTCGTCATTGAATAACATAAAAGCAATTGTTGTCATTTCTATACTCGGAGGTAGGATCGTGATAGTTATTATTTTATTATCATTTTCAACAAACCTCATATAACTTGTATATAAATTTTATGGAATTTATATGCAAATAGAAAAGTTATATACCACTGTAGATTATTATATAATCAAAAGCATTTTAAAAAATTTAGTCAATCTTATATTGATTCAAAAATTGTATTTTTACATAACCTCATATAGCTTGTACATAAATTTTATGAAATTTATATGCAAGTAGAAAAGTTATATACCACTGTAGATTATTATATAATTAAAAGCATTTAAAAAAATTTAGTCAATCTTATATTGATTCAAAAATTGTATTTTTACATTACCTCATATAGCTTGTATATAAATTTTATGAAATTTATATGCAAATAGAAAAGTTCTGTACCACTGTAGATTATTATATAATCAAAAGCATTTTAAAAAATTTAGTCAATCTTATGTTGATTCAAAAATTGTATTTTTACATAACCTCAAATAGCTTGTATATAAATTTTATGAAATTTATATGCAAATAGAAAAGTTATATACCACTGTAGATTATTATATAATCAAAAGCATTTTAAAAAATTTAGTCAATCTTATATTGATTCAAAAATTGTATTTTTACATAACCTCATATAGCTTGTATATAAATTTTATGAAATTTATATGCAAATAGAAAAGTTATATACCACTGTAGATTATTATATAATTAAAAGCATTTAAAAAAATTTAGTCAATCTTATATTGATTCAAAAATTGTATTTTTACATAACCTCATATAGCTTGTATATAAATTTTATGAAATTTATATGCAAATAGAAAAGTTATATACCACTGTAGATTATTATATAATCAAAAGCATTTTAAAAAATTTAGTCAATCTTATATTGATTCAAAAATTGTATTTTTACATAACCTCATATAGTTTGTATATAAATTTTATGAAATTTATATGCAAATAGAAAAGTTATACACCACTATAGACTATTATATAATTAATTTAGTCAATCTTATACTGATTCAAAAATTGTATTTTTACATAACCTTGTTGTTATTTATATACTCAGAGGTAAGATCAGAATAGTTATTGTTTTATTGAATGGATAAATCTATCACACCGTTGTGAGTCAAAAAAACCTTTATTGCACGCGCTTACAAAAACTAAGGATAAAAAACAAAAAAGCATCTTAAGCCTATCGATTAAATCTATCGATTGTAACTAGGATTATCTTCCAGTTACTATTTCTTATAACTAACGCATCTGTATATGGATGGCGAGCACGAATTCACGTTGTCATTTTCAACATTTATGTTTTGTGTAAAATCTATGACTGGAAGTCATCATGTATACGAACCTAAAAGTTTTCTATAATAACTCAGCAAATATTTTAATGGATCAGTATATTTAGTAATAATTTAGACGACACAAAAGGAGGATGTTAAAAAATGGACATTTTTTGGACCTCCTTGCAAAAGAAAAATTCTTACAAAATATTGAGGAGCACTTTTTCGGGAAGAGAAAATGTTACTTGCATTGATTTTTTATGCATCCAATAATGATCTCAAAAATTTATAAGTTTTTGATAATAAATAGTAATTGTTTTGCTTGTTCGTCTGAACAGAATGAAGATTAAGTGTACCGTATGGGTGTAAGTTCGACTGCTATCACATTTCGCATTGGACTCATATTTTTCAATTTTTCTATCACTTATCGCATAAACATTAAGAACAAATTTTTTTTCCTAAAGAAATACTCTTCAGAGTCCTGCGAGAAATTTTCGTTTGCAAAAATGGTCCAAAAGTGATTATTTTTTAACGTCCTCTTTTGTTATTTATATTGTAAAGAGTATCAAAGAGATTTGTCTTACCACAACAAAGACATCGAGCGGATAGCAGTGTCATTTGTTACATCCACTAGATTTATATCTAGAGAAGCAGATTTACGTCACATTTCAGCTAATAAGAAACACAATTGACATAATCAGAGAAGCAAAAGTTTTGTGTCTTCCCAAAAAAGAAATATTGCTTACAAATTAGGTGACTTAAAGTGTCCTATATTGACGTGTATTGATAAAAAGCGCGTAGAATCGAATTTATAAGTGAAATTATTTGATCGTTGATATTTTCAAATATCCGAGTTAAAGTTTTCGAAACTATGTGTATGGTTATATTGGTCCCACACAAAGGTTCTCCATTCACACATTAACATTATTTCATTTTGTATTTGTGTTATAATCATACAGATATGCCTAGGTTAAATATTTTTTCGAAATCCAGGCCTCAAAGAAAATTATGATTTTATACGCTAAGAGAAAGAAATAGGTGAAAGGTCGTATGGCAACGACGATATCAGCTTGTCTATAACAGGCACATGGTGAGTGCACCTTGTGCAAAATATCTGCATATGTGGCCTTAATTCCGATGGCCAGGGACTGCATCTGGCTGGCTAAAATGAATTTAATTATCGAGTCTTTTAGCGTATAATCAAAACAATTTCTTGATGAGAAAAAGTGGACTTAATTAAAGTCAGCACGCTTAGCTTGTTGCTTTTTGTTTGCGATTCTTTCGTATCGTTTACCATGGACTATAAAATAGAAGGCGATGAAGCGTAATAAATTTTATTTGATGCGAGATACGCACAAATGTGTAGAATTTAATGAATATTTTTTGTAATTCAATCTTCTATAAAACCATTTATGATCCAAGTGAAGTTTTATTCTCAAATTGCTGATATTGATATTCATTATACTTGATTTAATATATTTGGTTACAATATTATAATATATTTTATTAATATATTTTTTATACCGATTATAAAAGATTTGATTTAATGAAAGATTGTATAATACACTAGTGACATTAATATATGTCGCAGATGTAGGGGCATCGGGCCTTTCTTTTGGAATTTTGAGAAAATCGCCGATACTTTCGTCTAAACTATTTAGTATAGCCATACTTAAATGATAAAACTTAGAAAGGGTTGTTATGATGATTCATTCCTATTATGTTTGCCCGAGATTTGCGACGGTGGGCTTGGGCTCGAGATGACACAACTAGTCGCCGAACGTAGCCACGGTCACGGGATGAACGTTTGTACCTAACAGATGAAGTAGCAATATTGAGGGGCACACGCTGTATTAACGAACAAGCTCCGGGCAGGAGCAATGTCGGCTCTACGCGGGTCTGCCTAGTAACGGCGCCTGGAATTTTGTCGATAACCCCGGTCAATATGCAACTGACAAATGCGATCGTATCAGTCTTTTATTCTTGTGATCACCTTGGAGAGTTTGCACGCATCGTCTTGTCAGTCAGTCAGAAAGATACCGAGTGTCACAGCTAACGTCACTTTGTGTTTCAAAACATATTCAATTGTACAAAGAGTTTTCTCGTTGACCGTGGATTCGTTATTGAACCTAAGAACATTGTCTTTGACATCAAGAGTGTCTAATCACCACGTTTAATTGTCAAACTCTGTTAAATCAACATTTGTACTTATAATTGTAAATGTAATCTCCATTGAACAACAACGATGGCTTGTCCTAATGAAGATACGCTACGCGCCCCTGTCTAACGTCAACCCGACCAACCCGACATATATATACAGGGTGGTTGGTAATTGGTGGTACAAGTGGAAAGGGGGTGATTCTACGCGAAAAAAGAATTCGAAAATATAGAATAAACGTCTCTTTTTAATTTTTTTTTTTTTTTAATTTTTCTATCGGGACAACGATCTACAGTGAGATTCGTTATAACGTACCGCACGCGTACCGAACGAAAATTCAAAGTCGATTTTCTCGAAAACGAAGCCTCAAACGAAAAATTTTTATTCTATAGTTTCGACTTCTTTTTTCGCGTAGAATCACCCCCTTTCCGCTTGTACCACCAGTTACCAACCACCCTGTATATATATTGTAGAATTTTTCTAAGCTTTTTGAAGATATAGGACAGTAAAAAATTAGGCTGAAATATAAATAGCTCAGTTTGTCTATTAAGCATGACAAAATATATTTGCATACCTGTAAAGGATTAATTTAAAGCGAAGAGAAGAGAAATATAGTAACATCAAGAAGCACGTATACATATGTAAATATATATATACATAGTAAGCAAACTAATTTCTTTACACTTCACCACCTCATGTATTTACGCGTGTGAAAATTATTTTCGTGAATAGAACATCCCATTAAAACACCGTTTAAATAGGCTGTTTGAAAAGATCTTAGAAAGTATTAAAGTATTAGAAGTATTAAATGATAATAGGAATTTTGAAATGTTTAATTTATTAAAGATTTTTATTGATCATATGAATAATTCTGACATATTACTGCTCGGTTACCATTACATATGAAGTAATCATTTGGAAAATTTATATCCTTCATCTATTTGGTTTAAAATCTTTAATAAAAAAAATGTTACTAACTTTTTAATACTTTATTTGCAACGATAAAATCGATGAACTTAAACTTAGCGTTATTATGATGAGCTTAAACAATAACATTAATAATTTTTTAAAACGGTGCTGTCTACTAATGATGAACTAGAGTTTTGTGTTATTATTTGTTCAAATAATTTTAAGGAAGCTTATATTGAGAAATAAAATTAGTTTGGAAACGACATAAATCGTCTTTCCATTTCATTCGAAGAACTTTTCGTATTAATTTACGTATTTCGTTAAAACGACTTTTACACAGTTCAAAATGTCTAACAAATGTTGAAATAAAAATACATCTACATAGCGGAAGAATAAAATATTTATTGCGTCAAAAATACGTATCGTAAACGAATAAAATATTAGCAAAATTTGTAATTTAAAGAAATTAAATATTTGTTTCACTAAAAATACGTGATATAAAGAGATTAAAAAAAAAATCGTTTTTCTCACAAAAAAGATCACAGCAAATATCAGAAAATATATCATTATAGATTCGAGCAACTTTTTCACAAAATTGCAGGCCACACGTTTTGACTTTATCCATCATTTTTGTACAAATATCCAGTATGGATATAAACTTCTCGATTGCGTAACGACTTATCTATTAAAACACTTTATATTAATGATCCAATTTTCTCTAACTTACAATACAAGATATCGAAGCTCCTCTCCATCCTAACGCCGAAAATCTCAGTTCTACGGTCCTTAATTAAAATTTCATTGAATCCATTGTGCTCTGAAACCTGGATTAGTACAGCAAAACCAGTTAGCCAATTAAACTTGCCTGCCAGCGGTGTAACAAGCAATTATGAAACGAGAAAAGGCCTTTATCCCGTTTACGCGGATGGTGCCGACTCGATCAACCACTAGGGTTGCAGTTTCTTGGCGAGTTCGCGGTGAGACTGGTAGTGAGCAAGTTTGCAGCCAGGTCTAACCCAATCGTAGCATCGCGTCGCGAGAATTCGCTTATAAGGCAAGATCTCTGCCGACGTACCGATGGAAATCGTTCGACCAGGGGTTAAAGCGTTTAAAAATCATTTCCCGCGGCGAAATTAAACGCGGAATTATCGAATCGAATAACGGAAGCAGCTGTCGCCCGTTGCCCGCTATGGCAAAAAGGAAAACAGATGACAAATATAATAGTCATATTATATATATGTCGGGTTATCATTAGAATTTGAGGCGCGTAACGATTCTTCGTTTGAGTTAGCCATCGTTTTACGAGACAGAGATTATATTTACGCGAATATACAAGATTTTACAAAATATTATGAATATTGAGTTTAATGAATGATAAGATTAACAGACGATAGGTTTAACTAATAATTAGATTAAAGAATAATAAGTTTAACGAGTAATAAGAGTAGCGAATAATATGTTTTACGAATAATAAATTTAACGAATAATGAGATTAACGATTGATAGGTTTTACGAATAATGAATTTAATTAACGCTATTAACAATGTTCCGGGTTCAAACGAATCCACGGTCAACGGGATAACTCTTTACTATGCGTAGAATAATTTTAAACACAAAAATACGATTGCTGAGACACTCGGTAAATTGCTCGATGTATCACTTTCCAAGGCGATCACACGAATGAATATCTGATGAAAATCTTTTTCGCTATACGACTGCATTTGTTTGTTATATGCTCGCTGGAGACATCGAGAGGTTCCAATCGTTGTTGCTAGGCAATTTCTGTCAAGAGTTTGTTGTATACTCTTTGGAAACATCGAGAAAGATCCAAACGCCGTTACTAGGCAGTTTCTGTCTGGAGATTGATTCCTAATACAACGTGTGTCCCATTATATCGACATCTCTAAAGTACAATTCTATGTGATTTCTAGGGAGAACAATACAACCGATCTACACCTTCGTCAGGCAAAACGTTTATCCCGTGACCGTGGCTACGTTCGGCGACCAGTTGTCACCTCGAACCCACTTTCGCTTTCACAAATATCAAACAATTACAAATGACAATTGCTTAATTACAGTTATGATAAAATCTAGGCTAAAGCATTAGAAGGCTTCCTCAAAATTGCAAAGGGAAGGCTCCGGTTTTTCTTTCATCTCCGACATATAGAAATCGCAATTCGCAGGCACACTGGCTGTCAAAAATACTTAAATACTTATCATAGAAAAATATTCTCCATATATATTTGTGTGTATGTGCTATATACAATTTGTTACGCCATGCGGCTTGCCATAGGTCATATTCTTAACCGTCGATCGCGGCACTACAATGTCACAGACGGATCGTCGCGTCTGCCCGGCAAACAAACATTGTAGTGGCAAGCGCATGATTCATCAAGCAGGGCGACTTCCAGAAACGTCGACTCGTGGCCGTTATTTTACCTCGCGTAAAAGAATGTGGCGTGATCCGAACGTAGTGGGGGTCGTTTTCCAGAAAAACCGAAAAAGATCGAAGGGCGATCAGAACTTTTCGAGAAGTCGAGCCGTCAACACATATCATACGTCGCATTACTTATCAACTAAAACGCAGTTATATTTTTGTTTCTGTTCCATTTATGTCTCTCTAGCTAATAAGTTGTTGAAATAAACATTAATTTATTTGTGTTAATTCTGCGGAATTTCATTGAGCTATCCTTATTATCATAATCGAAATAAGGGAATGGATCAGTTCGTGGCGTCGATTATTTAATCGTAACGGGAACTTACAACTCTCGTTGACGTGCTATCTCGCGATCGCGTCTCTCCGCGAACGGTCAAAACACAATTCTTTGAAGTTTTATTAGCAATACAATGAGACACGACTTCCGTGATCATATTGATACAATTTAGAACCAATCTGAAAATCTATATACGAGTTGCAAGACATTTACTACGAACATGTTTAATTAATAATATACAGGATTACGTATAGTATTATTACGTATATAAATAGTATTAAAACACTTCCACTGAATGTAGAATGTTGTCAATAGAGTGGATAGCTGATTGTTTAAGTTTAAATACTTTTGTGATATCTGCGAGATATATACGTACTTGTATTAAATATCTTTTAATTTCTCTATTATGCACATATATTTTTTCAGATATGTTTCAAGCTTTATCAATGTAATCGTAATAGTCAAATCTTAAGGGGGGGGGGGGGGAGTAAGATTAATTCGTACAAAAAAGGGCATGTTTTTGTGAATTTTTTCTGACGATACAGTTAAAATTTCTTTTTTAAGACCAATAATACATTAAAGTATGACAATCGAAGAATATTAAAAAATACGGCAATGGCAGCAATTATTCGGACGTGTTTCGGAAAGAAGTATAATTGCGGTGCCCCTCAAAACTTGGTGCTGAATCATCAGAAATCAAAAAGATAATATTTAGTCGTTAGGTGACGATTTTTCCCAGGTAACGCTGCGAAGGTTTTTGCGAAATTTCAATTTTTCACTTTTTTAGAACACTTTGAAGGAAAAAACGCGATTTTGTGCGAAAATTTGCGGCTAATTTGTTATTTTAAAATAAAAATAATTAACACATTTGAAAAAACTCTACAGCGTTACCTCGTAAATTACCTACAGGAATAGTCTTCAAAATTTCAAAAGGATCGGTGCAGTAATTTTGAAGTAATTGGGGGCACCGACTTTGAAAACATGAGTAGTGGGGAAAACGCTTTAAAGTTTTGAATACTAAAAAATCTGGTATAAAACGTTCATAAGCGAATTTTATCGGCTTACCTCTTCACTAGCATAGCAATTGTTGAAAAGACTAATAAAAAATCAATTATCCTATAATATTTTTCACGATCCTTCGTAACTTGATCTGCAACGGTCATTTTTATTTTTTTAGTTGACGCGCTACTTGCTGAAGTGCCTTCGTATTTACGTTTATGCGGAGGTACAATTTTTCTAGGTCGATATAATCTCGAACCAGTTGATTGTCTATCAGATCTTGTAATTTTTTTAGGCATTTTAGTAATAATTTAACCCAAAACTTAATGAAAACGGAGCCAAAATGATGCGAAAATAGGTACGCACCTGTACGTCATGCTCGATAGAATACTCCCATGCTAAATTTTATACTCTACCCTGACAAGATATGCAGTACAGGTATAAGGAGGTTTGTACTTAAGTCGAAATTTCTGTAAATAGATCCGAGGGGTAAAATTAGGTATTATATGGAGAGGCAAACGTCTGCCAGGTAACAATAGCACGCTCGGGTCGGGTAGGTAATAAAATCCGACATGTATAAAGCTACTCGTAACTTCGTTAATTTTACTCCAAACGACTTGAAATTTTGACACGATATTCTTAAGATGTTATGCATTCAATTAAAAAAATAAAAAAAAAATGCAAAAAATTTTTAACCTTCCCCCTCCCTCCTCCCCCCTCCTCCCCCCTCCCCCCTCCCTCCTCCTCCCCCTCCCTCCTCCTCCCCCCTCCCTCCTCCTCCCCCCTCCCTCCTCCTCGCCCCTCCACCCCCCTTAATGTAACACTAATGAAATTTCAAAATGTTCGTATAACACACGTAATATACTCATGGAAGTTGTCTACAAGTGTTCTAATATTTACTTGTGAGATGTTAACTAATGCGAAGAAAATTATACTTGTTATGTTAGCGTGACATAAGAGGATGCTTTGCGTAAAAGCAACGCAATATATTCACTCAAAATAGTATTATTCGTCCGATAGAAACTCTAGTTAGAAGTTCAATTTAATACTCTATTTGATACTCCGTACTAACTAGACTAATTAAGACATATATAACCTGAATACTTTGATAAAATGCACAGATTATAGTAGTTCATTTGTTTACCAAAACTATCAATCGGAAAATGTGTTCTAAAATGATGAGCTCCATTATCTTTGAAATAGATGCCACGTGGATGAAATTGCACAGGATTATTTGTGAAAATCATTTACTTTAGTGGACTGACCTTAGAATCTATTCATCTTTTACTAAAATGTTTACTTAAAAACTTAACGAGCCAATCAAATGTATAACATATCTTTTCACGTGTATATACACATACAACACTTACTTAGCTTCTATAATAGAAGCTACGATACGTATAAAAGAATTAAGCATCGTTTGTATAATTATAAACAGTACTGTATACGCAGCATAACAACATCGTTTATAAGAATTCTGATCGATTTTTAATACAAGCAAATGTAATATATAATATATGTCGGGTTAGCGTTAGGTTTATGGGCGTGTAACGAATCTTCATTCGGACTAGCCATCGTTGTTGTACAATAGAAATTATATTTACTGATATAAATATTGATATTTACAAAGTTTGACAAATAACCGTGGTGATTAAACACTCGAGATGTTAGTGACAATGTTCTTAGGTTCAATAACGAATCCACGGTCAACGGGGTAACTCTTTGTTAAACGTAGAATATATTTTGAAGCAGAAAGTAACGTTTGCTGTGACGCTCGGTATAATACTGCACGTAAAGACGATGTGCAAACTCTCCAAGGTGATCGCAAGAATAAAAGACTGATGAAAATTTTCCTCTCCTTGCGATCGCGTTTGCTCGTTGCATATTGGCCGGGGATACCAACAAAATTCTAGCCGTCGTTGCTAGGCAGACCCGCGTAGAGCTGACATTGCTCCTGCCCGGGGTTTGATTGTTAATGCAACGTGTGTCTCACAATATTGGCACTTCTCTGTGAGGTAAAAAAGTTCATCCCGTGACCGTGGCTACGTTCGGCGACCTGTTGTGTCACCTCGAGCCCAAGCCCACCGCCACAAATCTCGGGCAAACATAATAGGAATGAATCATAACAACTGTTTCTAAGTTTTATCATTTAAGCACAGTTATAATAAATAGTCTAGACCACAGTATTGGGAATTTTCCCGAAAATTCCAAAAGAAAAGCCCCGATGTCCCGTCATCTCTGACATACTTAATAATAAGATAACAAGGATAATAATTTAACCAGACAACTGTACTTGCTTAACACATCTATCTACCCTCGATTTTCTTTCTTTCAGAATTCTGTCACACAATTTTCTGAGACTTAAGATTGGTTACACGCACGGCGAATTCATGTTCGTTATATCGCAAGAATACGACCTACACAAACCAGCGAAAGTCCAATATCCGAGCGGGAAACTTCTTTTTGCCTCTCGAGTAATTCGTCAAACGATGACCGCGACATGCGAAAATAACTAAAATGCTTTTCCTCGCCAGTTTGAGGTTCGTCATAAAGTGTGTAAAATTCAACTTCTAGTAATCTTGGATTGTTTATAAAATACACCCAGTACTATTTTTTTACTTATGTTTTTTCTTCCAGATTTTTAATAAAGCGGAAACGACAATCGAAATTTCACATCCTCCATTTTATTCGTATGGATATCAGCTGCACATTGATGTGAGAAAATTACGGGGGACAAAAATAACGTTCTTGTGACTGTAGTTATATTGTCCGTTACAACGGACGTTGCTTTAACGCTCGTGTGACCTCAGCCTTAATAACAATTCTATGCCCGTATCCTGTCTTTCATATCAACCTTCATATCACAAAGAGCAAATTTAAATTGATTTTACGGATGACAAAATCACAGTCCATCGTTATTTGAATTATCATTAATCTGCTAACCACTGTGCAAATAAACGATCTTTTGTTACAAGTTACCGAACTCGCTTCAATGGATAACATTTCGTTTGAAATTAATAAGCACAACGGTGAATATGGAAATTATTCCATTATAAAGTGAAAAATTTAATAATGCAAAATTACTATTTGGTTGTTTGAAAAGTTCGTACCGAGATTTAAATAATAAAACTAGAAGAAAATGTATTTCCATACAATTCATAGAATAAAATTTGTTCAAGCTCATCAGAGAAAAAAAGAGTGTTCATTATTTGTTACAATTCATAATAATCTATACCATCTCTAAATTTCTTACGATATATAAAATAGAATATAAAGTTACAAAAAATATTTGCGCACCGTCGTATCTATTATAGCACGTATTTACAATTAACAGTATAACTGAAAAAATTTAATACTACGAAAATGAAGTGTATAGTACTCGATAAAGGACGTTCTATTAAAAAATAAGAATATGTACAAATACTTTTTGTAACCACTGTATCGATTGTCAAATAGTCTGTGAACAAAAAACCCAATAAAGTAAATTTTAAGAAATGTTATAAACAGTATCGTGTGTTATTTTTCGACGAATGTCTCGTGGCCCTTTCTCCTAAATTACACACTATATACTTTTATGCACCGTCACCATTTCGTATTTACCAAATGTCCAGCTGGACAAATTGCAGAGCACAAATTAAAAATAAAAACAGAAAGAAAATGAAGAAAAAAACCATTACGTATCTATGCATGGACACATTCCATATTCACTTTGTGAATAAAGATTTAATATGCGCTTCCAACACAAATATGAAGTCTCGTTAAAAAAGATGCAAGTGGACAAAACTTTTTCCATGTCCTGGTTAACATCACAGTTTTTCAATTTGTACAATAAAATTGCAAAACAGCACGACAGGACATAGGTATACTTATAATATACAGGGTGGTTGGTAACTGGTGGTACAAGCGGAAAGAGGGTGATTCTACGCGAAAAAAGAAGTCGAAAATATAGAATAAAAATTTTTCGTTTGAGGCTTCGTTTTCGAGAAAATCGACTTTGAATTTTCGCTGCATACGCGTGCACTTTATCGCGTCTCGTTATAACGGATCTCACTGTAGATCGTTGTCTCGATGGAAAAATTAAAAAAAAAATTTTTTTATTCTATATTTTCGATTTCTTTTTTCGCGTAGAATCACCCCCTTTCCGCTTGTACCACCAGTTACCAACCACCCTGTATAAAGATGTTCAAATACAAGTTGCATTATACTTCTTTCTTTTGATAAGGAAGATTATATGCCTGTTTTCACTGTATCATAAAGGTAAAAGATTCTTAAAGGCTATAAAATAAATATTTTATTATTTGGTTATGTTGATCCTTACTATGAAAATTTCTTACTCGTTTCAATTACAATTTTTTATTAATTTAATTTTCTAATTACTTACTGTAAATAATTCATAATACGTAAGTATCTTTTCTCTGTAGTATAGAAGCAGAGAGTTAAATAGCTTGTTCGTCAATTTATACCGATTATTGAATTGAGAATGATCACGCGTTTCGGTATTAAAATATTTAAATTACAGGAAATTTTGAAACATATGTGATATGTGAAATATGAAATAATTATATTTAAGTGTTACAATAATTGTTACGACCGTTCGCGGAGAGACGCGGTCGCTAGGAGAACGCGTCAGCGAGAGGCGTAAATTCTCGCTACGATTATGTTAATCGACGCCGCGAAATAGTCGTTCCCCTGTTTCGGTTAGGATAACAGAGGTGGTTTAATGAATACTGTATTAACACTGTATTAACAGGTTAACATAGAACAATATAGTTTACAATAATATGATGAAGATGTTACAGAAATTTGACTCGACTTTGCGATATCTCTAGATAAATTCGTTTGCTCGTCAGATTTGTCGAAGTGTCACGTTTGACTCGTCAGAAGGAACTGAACGCTCTTCGATTATTCCTTTGTCTCATTTGGAAGACGACCCCCACTATGCTCGGGTCACACCACCGCTCGCGCCTATGATCACGTATGCCTCTTCTTGTGTGAAAAACGTAACGGTCAAAAATCGACGTTTCTAGAGCTCGCTGCTTGGCGACAACTATGCTCTCGTCGATACATTGTTTTTGATCCGGCGGGCAGATAAGACGGTCTGCCTGCGACGTTGCAGGACCGCGAGCGACGGTTAGAAAATACAGCCTGTGGTAAGCCTCGTGACGTAACGATAATAAAACCTGTTGTATATTGTATGCATGATGGAATCTTTATTATTTAAACATTGTGATTATAATTTAATTTTTGTTTACTTCTTATAAAATTTAATTTATTTATTAATTGGACGACATTTAATTAAATTTATTTAAACATATTCCTGTGGTACCGTTTAACATCTATTGAGTTTTCAATAATTTCAATAATTTCATAATTATCAATTTCAATAATTTCGCTTTTCAATATTTCATAATGTTATCTTAAAATCAAAATATCTTCTTTAAATTGTATTTCATTTCGACGTAATAATTGTCTCTCTGATATTTTCATTTATATTTAGATATTTCCGATGACATTTAATTAACGTCTTAAATTGGGAAATAGTAATTACTTAGTTACGTGCGCAATATTTACGTTCTCATTCCTACTATATTTATTCGAAAATGAAACAAATAATATCAGATTTAACAAAAATAATATGATAAAAAAGAAGACCACGTAAACTTCAATCACCTAACGTTCCGAATACTTTGTACGATAACTATGATGAAGCAACAAGGATATTAATAAAGGAAATATAAATAAGATATTAATAAAACCCAAAAATTCAAAAATAAATTCTTCCAATTTTAGTTTATTATTTTGAGATGCCGATATTTCTGACCTCCTTTTCCTGGTTTTGATTGTTTATTACTTTTTACAGTATTTCACTGCAATTCTCTGTTTGGTCTTACTATTTCTCTCCTACTCTCTGTTATAATACTATTATTTATGTTATTATTTCATCTATTCTTTCTATTTCTGCTACTTCTTTTATTGAGACAATTCGGATTTCTATCATCGCGAGGAGGCTACTTTGTACTTTGCACGCTATCACTGTTCTATCTTTTGTACTATTTTACTCCGTGTAGTAATTTGTTACATCGCATCATATTTCTATTTTTCTAAAATTTTAATCCATCATACTGCGCCATTCATATACAAAGCGTACAAACAGCACGCGAGATATCATTTACTTTATCGGTTCATTACGCCGAGAATTTTTCATTATTCGGAATTCTCGCAGGTGAAATTATCTTCAAATGCTTTCGCAGGTGTAATAATTTTCAATACCATTAATTCGTTATCGGAGACGTAACTGCAGCACGCGAAAATACATACGAGCATTAAACACAATTCTAGTAATATACGTTCCGATAGAAAACATACATGACCGAGGAAAATTGTTTTCCCCCGGGCGAACAAATGCATTTGATTATGTTTCGGGGGTTGTGAAATTCACGCGAAATTTCACCACCATATGCACTACTCTGCATAAGAATTACACAGGAGCTCTCTTGCACAATACTTGCATCAATTGATTAATAATATTGGTAAATTAAAAAATTACAAGTTGTAGGTTTCTTTTAAAGTTTTATAGTTTTTCTTCAAACAGGAAAACCAGGTAGTTTATAATTTGTAAAATTTCATTTGTTTCATTATCGACCTCGATAATATCGAATAAGTTAATATTATTTATTGATACTAGTAACTTTTAATTTGTACAATTTCGCAAATAATGTTAATTCAACTATGGAATACCGTCCTTATGCGATCTGATCTTGACATTTTCAATATAATTTCAACGTTATAGGGGCATGTTACTGTATAGCTAACTCTTGATCTTTTGTCATACCTGGGATTAAATGTTCTACTAAATTTAAACTGAAACAAGGAATATACTTGCGTCACTCAAATTCCATGCGTAACTTCATCAAATTTACATAAACTTTCAAAATGTTTCTACAAACATATATCTCAATCGCTCCATGATTTTAACATTGAATAAGTACACTTAAAGTCATTTAACTCTGGTGTCTCCGCAGGACCAATTTTCATCCGCCTCCAATTATTGTCCTTTTATTTATATCTACTAATTTACTATTGTCAATTAGGAAATGTTAGTTTTGGGAATTGAAAAATTCTTTCATTGGCAGGCTTCTTAAGATAATTTTATTTACATCTTTTATTTATATCTACTAATTTACTATTGTCAATTAGGAATTATCAGTTTTGGAAATTGAAAAATTCTTTCATTGGCAGGCTTCTTAAGATAATTTTATTTATATCTTTTGTTTATATCTACTAATTTACTATTGTCAATTAGGAATTATCAGTTTTGGGAATTGAGAAATTCTTTCATTGGCAGGCTTCTTAAGATAATTTTATTTATATCTTTTGTTTATATCTACTAATTTACTATTGTCAATTAGGAATTATCAGTTTTGGGAATTGAAAAATTCTTTCATTGGCAGGCTTCTTAAAATAATTTATTCATTAAAAAATTGACTAGATGGAATAGAGGAAATAATCTTCATGTCTTTCTTTCCAAATGTTAAACTCATATGACAAAATCATCATATGACAGAATATTGTGTCTATAGTACGATGATCGGGCCAAACGTAAATATTACGGGCATTCTCGAACGTAAATCGTAGGTTAAGGGGTTAATAGTCGATATTCGAACCTCTCAAAATTCATCATACAAGTGCGCGATTAATGTTTAGTTGTCAACCAACAAATGACTTACTTCCACAAGTTCCAAGGTATTTTTAGAAAATTGTGTTTGCAATATCGTCACTTGTTTGTTCTTTTCGGTTGATAAAGTTGACAAATATGGTTTCTGAAGGCTCATTTATCCAGTAAACTCAAACTTCAGAGAAAGGAAATTTCATATGCACCAATATTAATATTTGCAATCATTTGGAAGTATTCAAATGCTTATTCACGGTACAGTAATTTGCCTGTTAATGTTGAATCATATTGAATAAGGAGAACGATCTCGCAACAGTTTCAAAGGGGTGGAATTGGCGGAAAGTTAAAGAGAAAGGCGCTACAGCTGGAACTTCGAAGTTTCGCGAATGCGTTGAAAAGTTTCGGAAAGCTACAGGGGAAAAAATAAAAGGCTTGATCCGCAGTCGATGGAAGGGTGCTCGATTATTTAAATTTCGCTGAGATCATCCTTATTGTTCCACGAAAGTTGCAGTATGGGAGGATTCTCCTGTTACGAATAGCTCCCTTTCTTATGGCTATTTTCCACTTATCGTATAATTCGTAAAAAATTCAACACGAAATATAGGAATACTATATATACAGGGTGGTTGGTAAGTGGTGGTACAAGCGGAAAGGGGGTGATTCTACGCGAAAAAAGAGGTCGAAAATATAGAATACTGAATATAATGAAATAAATGATTTTGATAATCATATAAACGATAATGAAACAAATGAAAATATAAAATATAGAACAAATTTTTCGTTCGAGGCTTTGTTTTCGAGAAAATCGACTTTGAATTTTCGCTCGGTACGCGTGCACTTTATCGCGTCTCGTTATAAGGGATCTCACTGTAGATCGTTGTCTCGATTGACGTTATTTTTTTAATTTTTTTAATTTTTAAATTTTTATTCTATATTTTCGACTTCTTTTTCCGCGTAGAATCACCCCCTTTCAGCTTGTACCACCAGTTACTAACCACCCTTTATATATCGACTTTAAAAACATGCTTAGCTATAATAAGCAATTAAAGAATCTTTGAAACGTTTAATACGCGTTCGACTCTTTTTGATATGTCGAGACTTTTGATATTTTAATTTTATTTAAGTAGGTGGATATAGTAAGTGGAGTAAAATACTAAACAGAGTCACCAATCGGTTTAATCAAAACCAGATTAGACATATTTTATTTGAAATGAAAATAAAATATAATAATCGAAAGTAATGAATTATTTCAGCTACTTTATTATTTTTATTATTTCACAATAACAGCGAAAGCAACTTTATTTCATCTTAAGATGGCACAAATTATTTTCAGATAAGTCTCTATTGCATCAAACAAAGTAGGAAATGATTTGTATTTTGAATATTATTTTTTGAATATATTTTGATTTTAATGTTACACTTGTTCTGAAAATTATTTTAACTTCATTTACTATTACATTAATACGATTAATCTCGGCTTGTGTGTGTAGAATATTACGAAGAAATGGGTATTTCTAATACAGTTGACAATTTTAACATACCAGAATCAGAAATTGGTTGAAACATTATTCTGAGAGTTTATATTCGTCTATATACAACACTAATTTAATATATAACTAATTTAAATACACTAATTTCTAAATTACATTTAAAAATATTTTATTCAAATAATATCTAGGTCTCTGACCACAGCTGAACTCTACGTAAACACGAATACATACTGTATCATTGTTTTTAAACCAATTCCTATCGTCTGCATCGTAAGCAATTCAGCAATGTCTCATAAAATCAAAACTTCCAAAATATAAATTAGAATGAGTTATGACTAGACCGCGGATTTGTGTACATTTATGAAAAATTTGAAAATGCAAAGACGCATATGATGCACGTAATATGCAAAAATACGTAAAATATCCGAAGTATTTGTTATAATATTTAGTAAATCGAATAATTCTCTATTGAAATTTCATATAATTTCATTATAAATTATATTCATAAAATTATAGTTTTGGATAAATATTTGGATAAATTTGGCAGTCTTCTTTACAAAAAAACTAAATGTTCTAAATATAGTGTAAATTGATTTTAACAGAATTTACAATTTTAACAATTTTTTAGATTTTATATTCTTCGAAGAATAGCAAACTTTAACTATTGACTGATTTTATGATCTCGTTATATCGCATTCATCTTCTATGGGTTAGTACCTTTTTATATTTTTTTATATAAGGGACTCGATGTAAAGAAATGTAGGAAGATTAATGAACGATTGTTTCACGCTACATAAGCAGGGGTTTGAGCAGCATAATTAATTGGAAGTAAAATATGGAAAGGTTTTTAATGGATATTTAAGAAGATGAATAATATACGGTAGGAAGTTTAATTGCGTTTTAATGTTTTCTTTAGAAAAAGTAATAATTGTGCTTTTAGTCAAGATTAAAGTATAACTTAATAAGGAAGAATTTTTATAAAGTTCTGAGAATACTGCGTAGAGAGTTTCATATACATATATAACAAATTTAGAGTAAAAAGAATACGAAGTGTATTTACAATAAAAGTTTTATTTCGAGATTTTATATTTTTGATAAAACGATAACCAAAAGTTTAGATGAAAAAGACGAAGCATGTTAGTTATCGAAATATTCAGTACAACGAATTGAATACAACATACATCGAATCTTCACATATCTAAACACTTGTTCAAAAGTCTTAAGTCATCTTTTACACTTAATAAAACGTTAGTATACATAGTATGTATATATATACATATCGTATTAACGTTAGGTTCATGGGCGTGTAACGAATCTTCATTCGGATTAGCCATCGTTGTTGTACAATAGAAATTATATTTACTGATATAAATATTGATATTTACAAAGTTTGACAAATACCCGTGGTGATTAAACACCCGAGATGTCAGTGACAATGTTCTTAGGTTCAATAACGAATCCACGGTCAACGGGGTAACGCTTTGTTAAACGTAGAATATATTTTGAAGCACAAAGTAACGTTTGCTGTGACGCTCGGTATAATAATGCACGCAAAGACGATGTGCAAACTCTCCAAGATGATCGCAAAAATAAAAGACTGATGGAAATTTTCTTCTCCTCACGATCGCGTTTGTTCGTTGCATATTGGCCGGGGATACCAACAAAATTCTAGCCGTCGTTGCTAGGCAGACCCGCGTAGAGCTGACATTGCTTCTGCCCGGGGTTCGATGGTTAATACAACGTGTGCCCCACAATATTGACACTTCTCTGTTAGGTAAAAACGTTCATCCCGTGACCGTGGCTACGTTGGGCGACCAGTTGTGTCACCGCGAGCCCAAGCTCACCGTCGCAAATCTCGGACAAACATAATAGGATTGAATCATAACAACTGTTTCTAAGTTTTATCATTTAAGCACAGTTATAATAAATAGTCTAGACCACAGTATTGGGAATTTTCCCGAAAATTCCAAAAGAAGAGCCGATGTCCCGTCATCTCTGACATATATATATAGATTATACATGTCAAATTACATGCATCTTTTAATAAAATCATTTTTAGATTGTACATTAACTACTTCAACTACCATATAAAATATCAAGTTAAGAATATATATTACTGTATTCCTTAAAATCTTTTATCGATCATTCGACTTTTTCCATTTTTGAAGTAAATATAATAACTATATATGTCGAGTTATCATTAGGACTTAAGGCGCGTAATAATTCTTCGTTTGAATTAGCCATCGTTTTACGAGACAGAGAATATATTTACGCGAATAAACAAGATTTTACAAAATATTATGAATAATGAGTTTAATAAATGATAAGATTAACAAACGATAAGTTTAACTAATAATTAGATTAAAGAATAATAAGTTTAACGAACAATAAGAGGAACGAATAATATGTCTTACGAATAATAAATTTAACGAATAATGAGATTAACGATTGATAGGTTTTACGAATAATGAATTTAATTAACGCTATTAACAATGTTCCGGGTTCAAACGAATCCACGGTCAACGGGATAACTCTTTACTATGCGTAGAATAATTTTAAACACAAAAATACGATTGCTGAGACACTCGGTAAATTGCTCGATGTATCACTTTCCAAGGCGATCACACGAATGAATATCTGATGAAAATCTTTTTCGCTATACGACTGCATTTGTTTGTTATATGCTCGCTGGAGACATCGAGAAGGTTCCAATCGTTGTTGCTAGGCAGTTTCTGTCAAAAGTTTGTTGTATACTCTTTGGAAACATCGAGAAAGATCCAAACGCCGTTACTAGGCAGTTTCTGTCTGGAGTTTGATTCCTAATACAACGTGTGTCCCATTATATCGACATCTCTAAAGTACAATTCTATGTGATTTCTAGGGAGAACTATACAACCGATCCACACCTTCGTCAGGCAAAACGTTTATCCCGTGACCGTGGCTACGTTCGGCGACCAGTTGTCACCTCGAACCCACTTTCGCTTTCACAAATGTCAAACAATTACAAATGACAATTGCTTAATTACAGTTATGATAAAATCTAGGCTAAAGCATTAGAAGACTTCCTCAAAATTGCAAAGGGAAGGCTCCGGTTTTCCTTTCATCTCCGACATATATATATATATCAAATATATATATATATATATATATATATATCAAATTATAATAATAATTAAACACTTTTGAGTAGGAATGTATCTACATAAATAAACGTAGAAAAATGTTTATTCTCCTCAGTTGGAATTGCTTTAATTGTTTTATTAGAAAGTATTCAGAGTTCTGTTTATAAAATTTGATTTATAGTAATTAAATAAAACTTAGCGAATTGGTAGATTTTTAAGAAGTAAATTAAAAAACGTAAAATATAGTAAGTTTGTATACAACTATAGTTAGAATCGCGGTAGAACTAGGATTGAAGAATGAATAAAATCATAATAGAAAATTCTAATCCGTGAATTTCATTTCAGACCTACATGCATCCACAGTCTATAAAACTTTGAATTAAAACTAAAATGGATCCGATAAAAATTGCACTATTTTCTCATGAAGAATCTGATTTTATTTCGAAATAATTTCATGTAAAAGTAAATCGATGCCTACAAAGCATCTGTTCAAGTATTTAATTAATTTTAAATAGAATGTACAATTCGTATTAAATAAAACGTATCATTCATTCCAATTTTATAATTCTACAAACAAAAATTCTCTTCTCATTAGTGCATTTTAAAGTCTATTGTATAATTCCAGAATATTTTTAGATGTTTGAAAAATTTCATTCAAAAAGCTAGACGTTGATATGAAAAGATATTGGAACATAGAAAGTTCAAAAAAATATTTTCACCAAACTATTCGTTGAGAACTGTGTAACTCGCGTCAAGCCATTAATATGAAAGTTTCTAAGCGTGGGTCATTAACGCAATAAAAGCTTGAAATTTTCGTAATGTTCCAAAGAAATTCTTTTATCTTGAAAACGACTTGTTTGCGAACCTTTCGTTAAGACCTGTTTATTACTTACGTCTCGCCACTGTTTAAGTTTAGGCTAAAATTCTGTTGCGCGACAATATTTACATAACAAGAAATTATCTTCAAACGAGTGAATGCAGTTAAAATGTGTTTTCTTATACGTATATTTCTTTTTACAATTTTATTATATTTATACGAAATTATTTCCTACTCATAAAAGGTGTTTCTGAATTTTTTTTAATGTATTTCTATTCAAAACTCGTTCTCTACGTAATACAAAGTACTGTGTCTGCAAAAAAAGTAATTTATATACCGGAGAAGAGAGAGAAAGAGAGAGAAAGAGAAATAATAGAAGTTAGAAGATTATACATCAGATACAGATTATGTATATAATTTTTTATTTATTAGAATCTATTTCTTTAATTTAATTAACATCCAAAATTAATCTTTGCAGGTATTTGAAAATTGACGTTTCTGTGAGAAAGTAAAGGAACGTATGTATTGTCGATTTGTTAGAGGCAACTGTCATGCAATTAAAAAAAAAGAGAATAAATTTTTCAAAGAATCAGTTTAAAATAGAAAATTTGCAGTACAAAATTATTAATCATTATTCATTTAACTACGACACTATTTTTTTCTAATTTAGTTACTAGTCTTTAGATCTTGTGGGCTTCTAATTAAATATCGTTTATCGATATTGACTGCTACTAAAAAGGACCGGTTAAAGCAACCCTATTTTGAGTTGTGATATTGTTTCTATTAAGTAGTATATTTTATTGGGTAATCGTAACATTTTCATCGTAGTAACTGGTGTACTTTTAGAGCTCTCTTTATAGATATCTAAAAATTAGCAAACTTTTAGACACGTCACTCACGATTAGCTATTTTCATTTCTAGTTGTCTTCTGATATTCATACTGTCTGGTAGATAAAAGGAAGCACTTTAATATCATATGTAACTGAAAAGTACAACTTGAGGTCCAAATATATCTATAAATCTTTTAAAAATGTATGATAAATCGACGAAATTTTGTAAGAAAAGCTGAAGAAATATTCAGAAAATCTACTATGCTTAATAAACAGAGTCAAATAAAAATACAGTCTTCATAATATGGAATTGATTGAAGGCGTCTTAAAGTTTGAAATTGTTCCTTCATAAAACACAGAAAATGTGGCTCAACAAACCTTCCTTTATTGTTTTCATATATTTGCAAAATGGAAAATTATAGATTTAAGGACCAACGTGACTGTATATTCTCATCTCATTAATATTAAAAATTGAAGGTAATAAGTATATATGAAATTTGAAAGAGATATTTTATTTTACTAGAGATGGTAATATAAATATTTATCTTTAATTTATTTAATTTAAATAGTAATCAAATATTTTTTTTAGTTTGGTTACTTGTTTAACGGTCGAAAGGTACGGTGAAATTCTTGAGAAAACAGAACTTTCAGTTTTTTTTTTATCATAGCTAAAATACGATACAAATATTTAATATCACAAAAATCTTACATTACAACTTGTGATAATTATTCCAAATATTTTACTTCGCGCTATATGTTTTCTGTAATCATATGACACGAAATAAATAAAAGTACGATACAGAAAATGATCAATTATTAAATGTGATAAAAATAAAATATATACTTTTCATATACTTTCGATAAAACATGATACAGCAGAACTTGAAGTGAATTTCGTTTTCAAAGGAAAATGTGTTGCCTTACAAGACTTCTTAAGTATTTATACCTACGAGAAGAGAATTTTTAAAGAATAACCTGTCTTTCATGTTCCAAACGAAATTTTAAATTCACATAAATGTATGCCAACATTACTTAAAAGCTGGTGGTTTTGTGTAGGACTCTGTTTAAATGCAAATCAACTCTAATGAATGGATACTTCGTTCACAAAATATCTGTGTGAAGACAACTTTAACACAGCATGTCTTACATTTATTTTCTCTTCATTCTCATTCTTTAAATTTTTCTAAACACTAGAATTTTAGAAGTTCATATTATGATATTTTATCAAACTTGTGGAAAGAAGTATAAGGTGAAACGTTCGTGTTACAACTCACTGAATTCAAATCTACGACTGTTCTTTGCACAGTCGTGTCACACGCTCTTTAATATTTACCATGTTTGAACGTGAGAGTTATACCCATGACACCTATTGCTCGAATTCAATTTCACATAGTGTTAATATATTATACAAATTCATTCCGTATAAAAAGTAATACATACTAAAAATTCCATTTATAACTTTAACATAATGCATTGCTCCTAACTTTATAATGTAGCAAAAATTTAGAAGAATATTTCAAATATAAATAACGAATGTCAATATTTAAATAAATATTCACATACACGGGAGAAAAGGTAAAATAAAATAAAACTATACTTCAGTACAGAATGATACTTATACGGGCTAGGTTTTTACGTCTCGGTCATTTCCTCATTAATCAATCTCGCCAACAACATATGGGAAAAAGAACTTTTAAAATTAGAACTGAACTATATCAGAACAGTTGTTGTTCAGCTTAATAGAATTAACCGTACCATTCATAAACTACTTGAACCCAAACACAAGAACTCACAAGATAACTAAAATATTGATCAACCATCCAAGCATACATATATATACACGGTGGTTGGTAACTGGTGGTACAAGCGGAAAGGGGATGATTCTACGCGAAAAAAGAAGTCGAAAATATAGAATAAAAATTTTTTTTAATTTTTTTTTTTAATTTTTCCATCGAGACAACGATCTACAGTGAGATCCGTTATAACGAGACGCGATAAAGTGCACGCGTACCGAGCGAAAATTCAAAGTCGATTTTCTCGAAAACAAAGCCTCGAACGAAAAATTTTTATTCTATATTTTCGACTTCTTTTTTCGCGTAAAATCACCCCCTTTCCGCTTGTACCACCAGTTACCAACCACCCTGTATATATATTCTTCTTTTATATAACGAGGCCAAAAGGTGAATACCAAAATGTATTTAAAATTGTATCTTGGGTTAAATAAGCTTAAATAAAAACGGTAAAAGCCTTAGCTTACGAACGTTCGGGGATCCCGGCGACCAGACTCCGATTTTTCTTCTACGCATCTAAATTAGAAGAAAAATAGCAGTACCCCATCAGCAACATCTACAGCCAGCGCTACAAGTATCACGGACAACACTTTACACCTCAGTTATTAGGTGAAGTAAAAAGTTCTGAGCGCTTTTTCGCTTTATTTCGACGATGAAATTAACATAGTCAAGATTATTCGATTTAGATTAAATATGCGCCGTTTTGTTCGATTACTTTTGTCCATTTTGAAGGCAATTTCATAATTCCGCGGTTGAAGAAGTCCTCGTCCCTATTGGTAAAAAACTTGACCAGCTCATTTTCACAAGCCTCTCTTGAGGCCAGTTTTGTACCATCAAGAAAATTTTGCAAAAACTTAAAAAGGTGATAATCGCTTGGTGCCAGGTCTGGACTGTACGGCGGATGCGATAGAACCTCCCAGCCAAGCTCTCGGAGCTTCTGACGCGTCGTTAAAGATGTGTGCGGCCTGGCGTTGTCTTGATGGAACACAACACCTTTCCTATTGGCCAATTCTGGCCGCTTCTGGTCGATCGCCTGCTTCAGTCTGGTCAGTTGTTGACAATAGAGGTCCGAATTAAGTGTTTGCCCCGATGGGAGCAGCTCATAATGGATGATTCCCTTCCAATCCCACCAAACACACAATAAAACCTTCTTGGCCGTTAATCCACGCTTGGCGATCGTTTGGGCCGGCCCACCGCGATTGGACCACGATCTTTTTCGGCTGTTGTTCTCGTATGTGACCCATTTTTCATCGCCAGTCACCATCCGCTTCAAAAATGGGTCGATTTCGTTACGTCTCAACAAAGAATCGCAGGCATCAATTCGGTCCAAAAGGTTCTTTTGCGTCAATTCATGTGGCACCCATACGTCGAGCTTCTTCTTGAGACCAGCCTTATGCAAATGGTTCCAAACGGTTTTCTGGCTAATCTTCAGTTCCTGGGCAATGGAATAAGTGCTCACATGCCGGTCCGACTCGACGATTTCCATGATTTTATCCACATTTTCGACGATTGGCCTACCAGAGCGTGCCTCATCTTCGACGTCCATATTACCAGAACGGAATCGTTGGAACCACCGCTTTGCTGTTGCATTCGATACTGTACTGGGTCCATAAACAGCACAAATTTTTTTGGCCGCCTGCTCCGCCTTTTCACCTTGGTCGTAGTGGTACTGAAGAATGTATCGAATTTTCTCTTTTTTTATCTCCATTTTCGAACGCTGTAACACACAACTGGCTTCACCGAACACAAAACTGACAAAGAACCTTTTTGATGCGTAATATCACCTTGAAATCGGTGTATACTATGACTCGATGCGATGTGCACATCGTGAGATATGGCTCACTAAAGACATCTAGCGAAAAACGCTCAGAACTTTTTACTTAACCTAATATTTAAATGTCGGAGATAAAAGGACAGCATCGGGGCCTGCCTTTTGGAATATTGGGAAAAACCCCAATACCCTAATCCAGACTTTTACTATAGCTACACTTAAGTAATAAAACTAAGAAGTAGTTGTGCTCAAGATTTATGACGATCGGCTTGGGCTCGAAGTGACATAACGGGTCACTGAACGTGACGACGGTCACTGAACGTGACGACGGTCACTGAACGTGACGACGGTCACTGAACGTGACCACGGTCACGGGAGGGGGATGTGTACTTAACAGAGGTATAGAATAATTATATAACTTTCCTTAAAGATAAAGATTAACCCGAGAGGTGACTATTCAGAGCAGTTCATTCAGATAAGTTTTACTTGTACGTGTATCACATCGCATTCGTCATCCCGTTGACCGTGGATTCGTTATCGAACCTAGATTCATTGTCATCAACATCTCGACCATTCGATCGCCGCTATTACTTGTAGCCTCGTATAATAATCACAATTGTATCAATAAACATCAGCTATAACCGCGCTGGCAAATTCGAGCGAAGACTCGTCAAACGCCCAAAATTCCAGCATTAACCCGACATATATATACTGCCAAACATACTTTTGTGTATAACTCAAAAACTAAAACTGCACGTGCTCATCATTACCTTACCTTGTAATTATATTATATTAATTGTAATTTGTAATTATACTATATTATCTTGTAAGCGTGCCGGTTACAGGCAAAGATCCATGTATCAGTGTCAATGTATCGTACTCATGACGTCACCTCACAGTGACAATAATTCCTCGGTTCGCAAGATCCTTTAGAAGAATCGAAAGAATGTTAGACAGAACCCCCACTACATTAGGATGCGTACGATCGGTATCGAGTGGAGGTCGATCTTTCCGTTAGATAAAATTTCGCTTGACATTAGAATGTTAAACCTGCGCTGCGGTTATAAGAGCAGATTCTGATAATATTAAATAGTAGCGTCTGGGTCCTACAGAATACTTCCGTCATCTGGGATATTGACGCCTGCAATCATTTTGTAAGACGAACACGGATAATTTCCGTTCGTTCAAACCTCTGGTCGTGCATCGGCGGTTGCGAATTGTCCGTGCTGTCTCGTATTCTGAATATTTGCGGGAAATAATATCTTACATGGTCGTCGTATCTGAAGTTTCGTCCCGCGCACGTGGCACGTTATTATCGATTGGTCGATATGATTCTGTGAGACGGACACGAATAGTTCACCTACTTGCATCTTTTGACCACGTATCAGTGGGTACGAATTGGTCATTACTGTACTATGCTCAGAACTTGCGTTTGATTTGCGGGTAAACTGCACGAGTTCGTCGCTGAGTGCGTGCGACGAAGCTGAGCATTGATGCAGTCTAACAACCAACATCGGAGCAAGTCTGGGCTTTATGTACCTCGTTATGAACTACTAGGTGTTACCGTTGGCGAATGAGTTGTGTGTGTCTCCATATGGGAGTCTGTCTCAATTTCGCCAGGGATATTTGGTTGCTGAGACAGGCGCCGAATCGCAAGCTTTTAGAGAGTTTCCCTAAGGCTATTCCTGACTCGTGCCGTCTATTGTGTCAGCCGCCTTAAACGCAGATCAGAGGAAGTGTGAAGAGCGAGAAATTTGTACATCCATGGAAATAAATTATGTAGAGGTTTATGTGTAGAGGGCGATTGATCTTTGCGGTTTAATAGACGAGATTGCTCGTTGTTGAAACCGTCGAATATACAGGGTGGTTGGTAAGTGGTGGTACAAGCGGAAAGGAGGTGATTCTATGCGAAAAAAGAAGTCGAAAATATAGAATAAAAATTTTTCGTTCGAGGCTTTGTTTTCGAGAAAATCGACTTTAAATTGTCGCTCGGTACGCGTGCACTTTATCGCGTCTCGTTATAAGGGATCTCACTGTAGATCGTTGTCTCGATTGACGTTATTTTTTTAATTTTTCAAATTTTTATTCTATATTTTCGACTTCTTTTTTCGCGTAGAATCGCCCCCTTTCCGCTTGTACCACCAGTTACTAACCACCTTGTATTTAAAATGATAAATTAGTATACAGATAATGCTCGCTGAGACAGTGTGTAAGTCGTAAAATAGGATCGCTAATGACTCGTTAATTAGATCGCTGATAATTCGTTGATAACTGGTTGATAACTGATCGACAACTGACTGTAACTCCTTTCCTTGTGATCGCGTCCGTTTATTTATACCTGTCGGGGGAGAACCGGAAAATTCGAATTCGTCTACGTTTGACGGTTGCACGTAGCGGGGACATTGTTTCGTCCGGAGTTTATTTGTTCTTACATTACTTGTAACCCTACGGTCTTGATACTCCGATGCAACATGATTTGAATTGTTCTCTAAATCATGTGCCACTACAATTGTTATCTTTTATTTTGGAGCCTGTACATCTGGCGTGAATATTGTAACCTTACGAAATGAGAATATATCGACAAGTTGTATTCACATCAATAGTGTGTTGTAACTTTCTTCGCCTGCCTTCTGCTACTCAGTGCCTGCATAAGCGAATTCTTTTTTCGGTAACCGGTCGCTTGACTAGCCGTGGAAATTTGTAAAGCATGGGGTCTCGGTCAGTCTTCACAGTCAAGCAGTTTCCATTTGTCTGCCTCAAATCTTCTATTTCCTTTGAAACCTAAGAAGAACTCCAATTCCAACCGTAGCTTCAATAATACGAAGTAGAAAGAGAATAGCGAGGTGAAAATCCTTAGACTTCAGCAGAGCATTAACAAGGTATAAATAAATAAAATATAAATAACTGTATATATAGAATATAGAAATATATAGTAAAAATAAATAGGAATTAAAGGTACATATAAAATAAAAATAAGGAAAATACAAGTTATTAATTATAATATGTAACAATAAATCTAATAATTATAAATTGTAATGTACGTATTTCTTACTAATTAGTTTTATAGTATTAAAACACATAGTGATAAAAATATTGTTTCATTTGTCTCGGAAGCTAAGGCCGAGCGGCGGTAATATACATACGTGCACCTATACATACATTGTTCAGATGACCTCGACAATATATTTCAAGATCATCAAAATCGATGCACCTGATTCCGAAGAAATTACCATTTTTTTCATATGTCCACTATGTCCATAACCGACGAGTCTCTCCGTCTCTCGAGTCTCTCTTATTGTCGGGAAAAACAACAAAGACCTTTCAATAGCTGGACATTACACTTAGCCAGGCATTTTCCAAGCATTGGATTAAAGGTCACCTAGGTCTAGTGCAATAAATCCGCTATGAATTCGACGCGCCACTTAAAAACGTACGAAACCTCGAGAACTCGACTCTGGAGTATTTTTAAGCGTCAAAGTGTCACACCCGGTTTATATTTCCCACATCACTGGTAATTGTTTAGACTTGGCCAAGCACGTGATATTTGTATGAAAAATTTCATGAAGACATTCGATATCCTTTTCAGTTTTTCTCTTTTGCACACTGTTACCGCCACGAGGACAGGAGAGGAGAAACTTCCTTTTTAAGGATGCGCTTGCGGTGTGACCTAGTTAGTCCTTATCCAAATTCTATCTCAACTCCATAAATTGTAGCGTAAATCTGATTGCGAGCCTAACTCTAAGTCTAAATCCAAGCCCAGTTCTAAATCTACTTTTAAACCTAACTCTAACTCTGTACTCGAATTCTAAAGCTAAGTAAATGGATAATAAGTGATATTAATAAACTCTAGTACCTACTAGACCAAACATTTGAACTACCGATGGCGATGCGTTTGAATTGTATCGATATTTGGTATCGGTATGTGTTAATACGCAGACACGATGACAGATGTATTCGTACATATGTTATCAGGGATAAATTATCGGTATCGATAATTAAATCAGGAGTAATAAAATCCAAAAATGAAAATAAACTGTTTCTTTAAATTAAATATTTCAAATATACAAAAGTATATAATTATAAAATATCGAGTTGAAATACAAATATAGAATATTTTACTCGAAATACTAGTCGTTGACTAGTTGAAAAAATAGCAATTATTGCAAATATTCTCTGTTTGAGCAATTTCTTGCTTCATATATACATATAACCTACAGAATGTATAATTTTACAAAAAATTCAATTATCTTATATCGAAATGTATATTTTCGCAAAAGGTTCAAAGTTCTTGCTCGCTTGTCTCCACTTCAAAACTAAGTGCAACCTAAATGCATATTTCACATATACAGGGTGGTTGGTAAGTGGTGGTACAAGCGGAAAGGGGGTGATTCTACGCGAAAAAAAAAGGTCGAAAATATAGAATAAAAATTTTTTTTTATTTTTCTTTTTTTTTAAATTTTTCCATCGAGACAACGATCTACAGTGAGATCCGTTATAACGAGACGTGGAAAAGTGCACGCGTACCGAGCGAAAATTCAAAGTCGATTTTCTCGAAAACAAAGCCTCGAACGAAAAATTTTTATTCTATATTTTCGACTTCTTTTTTCGCGTAGAATCACCCCCTTTCCGCTTGTACCACCAGTTACCAACCACCCTGTATATGTACGTGTCACAAATTGGAAAAAATAAAATATATAACTTTACCAAAGATTCAAGATTTTTTATCATTCTCTTTTCCCCAATTTGAAATAAACTCCGATCTAAATTGTTATCTTAGATTGAAAACAACGAGATACATAAATTTCGGAAAATTTAGGATCTCTGAAGTGTTCACTTTTATTTATTTCAAGACCAATTGAAATTTCAATGTATATTTCCCATTACTTATTACAAATCAAAAACGATAAAATATGTAATTTTATAAAAGCTTCGAACATTTTAATTGTTCATTTTCCATCATTTAGCTAATAAAACTAATTCTGATCTAAACCTATCTAAATAAGATCTAACTACTATACGTTTGTCTTATCTCAGTAATAATAAAATATGTAATTCCGTTAAAAACCCAAAATCTGTCAGTTACACGCTTTTTTTCATAAAAACCTAAATCCATACATTTTATGCGCTTATCGCAAATCAAAAGCGATAAAATATATAATTTTACAAAAGATCCGAAATTTTGTTATTCGCTCCGTCTCTTCCACTTGGAAATTAATTTTATGGGAGATTCATGTGTCTCATTGATTTCAATCGTATCGACAGTAACAAAAGCGATTCATAGAATATGAGATTGCGCAAGGCTATAAAAGGCAAAGCCTAAAGCACTTCCGGAGAGTGGTCCTCTAGCGAAATTACATGACCCCATCGTCCACATTTGACAACGAGGTAGTTTCTCGTAGCTGAAACGACGCGACGTAGCGTTATTATTGTTCGTCAGCTTGACGTCTCGTTTGATTTTTCTTTCTATCGAACGACGCGATTAAACGCTGATCGATAAACCATCATTGGAGATGGCTTTTATTAAATGTTCCTGCGTACATGACATACGTTTCACGACAGGGAAACAAAGCGTTACGCGTCACAAAGAAATTCATTTTCCCTGGTGAATGGAAGCGTCGCTTCGAGCGAATCGCGCGCAGGAAACAAATTTGCCTAGACCCTGTCTTTCTCTTCCATTTCTTCTATATTCTTTGCATAGAATATTTTAGAAGGTTCCTTGCAAATTTGAAATTTTCTAGGAAATAAGCCATTTGTATATGTAGCTTTCTACGAAATATTTTATGCGACCTACTATTTCTAGCAATCGTAATACGTTGTTATATATCTGAAAATATCCTTCTTTATATGTCTATTATTTATACGCATATTAACTTCTTGTACGAATTACTATTAGCGATACAAATGGAAATTTATATGCAAATAGAAAAGTTATATACCACTGTAGATTATTATATAATTAAAAGTATTTTAAAAAATTTAGTCAATCTTATGTTGATTCAAAAATTATATTTTTACATAACCTCAAATAGCTTGTATATAAATTTTATGAAATTTATATGCAAATAGAAAAGTTATATACCACTGTAGATTATTATATAATTAAAAGCATTTTAAAAAATTTAGTCAATCTTATGTTGATTCAAAAATTGTATTTTTACATAATCTCATATAGCTTGTATACAAATTTTATGAAATTTATATGCAAATAGAAAAGTTATATGCCACTGTAGATTATTATATAATTAAAAGCATTTTAAAAAATTTAGTCAATCTTATGTTGATTCAAAAATTATATTTTTACATAACCTCAAATAGCTTGTATATAAATTTTATGAAATTTATATGCAAATAGAAAAGTTATATACCACTGTAGATTATTATATAATCAAAAGCATTTTAAAAAATTTAGTCAATCTTATGTTGATTCAAAAATTGTATTTTTACATAACCTCAAATAGCTTGTATACAAATTTTATGAAATTTATATGCAAATAGAAAAGTTATATGCCACTGTAGATTATTATGTAAGTAAAAGCATTTAAAAAAATTTAGTCAATCTCATGTTGATTCAAAAATTGTATTTTTATATAACCTCAAATAGCTCGTACATAAATTTTATGAAATTTATATGCAAATAGAAAAGTTATATACCACTGTAGATTATTATGTAATTAAAAGCATTTTAAAAAATTTAGTCAATCTTATGTTGATTCAAAAATTGTATTTTTACATAACCTCAAATAGCTTGTATATAAATTTTATGAAATTTATATGCAAATAGAAAAGTTATATACCACTGTAGATTATTATATAATTAAAAGCATTTTAAAAAATTTAGTCAATCTTATGTTGATTCAAAAATTGTATTTTTATATAACCTCAAATAGCTCGTACATAAATTTTATGAAATTTATATACAAATAGAAAAGTTCTGTATCATTGTAGATTATTATATAATTAAAAGCATTTTAAAAAATTTAGTCAATCTTATATTGATTCAAAAATTGTATTTTTACATAATCTCATATAGCTTGTATATATATACATAAATATTATGCAATTTTTATATACAGGCTGTCCCACCTAACTTAAACACTCTCAGTATCTCACTTATCATTGATGATAAGAAAATGTCAGAAAAGAACATTATTTGATTCGCAAGGATAAATACAATAGTAAATACGAAATGTATCTACAGTAGTATTTTTCAAGATTTCAAGATCACCGATGTTTTTTTTTTAATGGAATTATATTTTTATCATCGTGGCATTATAGCTGAGTAAGACCGAGTCAATCACTTACATTATCATGACCTTCATGCGCGATCTTAAGAACGAAAAATTCAGAAACGTTTGGTAATAATTGCGAATAATAAAATAATCATGATAAAGAGATTGATGAAGGAAAATTGACCTTAACAGGTATTCGAAATGATGTCCATCCACCTCAATACATATATTTGCACAACTGAAATACATATTTTCGTGAATGATTGCTTGTATTATTTAAATTTCGATATGATCATCACAGAACGTTTAAATATCATCGCAAAGTCAAACAGAGAAAAATATTGTGTACCACTCTCGATGTCATATAATTTTTGTATAAAACATTTTTTCGTGTCACTTAAAATTTTTGTGTTTCTAGCATTTTTGAGCGTTATTTGAGTATTTCGAGTTAAACTGGACAATTATATTGCATTATATTATATATATACTATGTGTCCAGTTGTCCAGTTTAATTGAAAATACTCAAATAACGTCGAAAAACGCTAAAAATATGAGTGACGCGAAAGAATGTTACAAAGAATATAATTATTGTCTATAAAACAAATATTTATTCTATCGTAGGATAATCTGTCCTATTGTTAATTTAACTTTGCGCAATTTACAAACTTTCTTTTCTCTTTTAAGAAATAATGAACGACTTTTGTATGTTGTTACGTTTTGTTTGGCTCGTTTTGGTTGTGTTGCCGTTAATTTTTTTGAATTTAGATTAAATTGTAGTTGTCTGCTGTTTAATGCGATTGGCAATTAAACTCCACGTTTCGGCTAACCTGCTACGCGCAGGACTACTGGCACGGGAGAGGATTAAAGTTGGTGAAAATAAATGTTCGCCTAATCCTATTATATCGTTAGACAAATATTCTTCCCAAAAAGTGTTTATTCGTATTGACAGAATTGTCGTTGAAATTTCTATTACTCGAAGTTACAATCGTTCGCAATACGTTTTCACTCTTATTAATTACAAGATTTTAATTTGATAGATTTTCAATAATTTACAGATTAACAAATACAAACACGTCGATCAACAAGACTGACAAGAACTGGGAACTAATGAAACAAAGAACTAAAAGCTAAAGAACTAAAGGACTAAAGAACTTAAAAACTGAGAGCAAAAAACTAAGAGCTAAAGGAACTGAGAGCTGAAAAAAACTAAGGAACTAAAGAATTAAAAGGCAAAGGAAGTGAGAAATTAAGAGCTAAAGGAACTGAGAATTAATCGCTATGAACAAAGAAATTACTTGCCAAGAAATGGGGAGCTGATCGCCAAGAACCAAGGAATTAATCAACAAGAACTGAGAAACTAATCACACAAAACCGAGGAATTAACTACTCTGAACTAAGGAATTATTTATCTATCTTCTATGTCGCTACGCTTATTTATATTTAGGTCTATCGTGGAAGGGTCGTCATGTGACGGGTTATTCCGTGGGAGTTGTGAGGCTCGAATTTGGTTTCTATACAAATTGTTAAAATTTATTTAAATTTCAAATTGGAACGCTCACTCGTGCTATTGGTAGTTTCAGTCTACGTTACGGCGCGTGCGCAGCGCGGGACGTGACAATATTCTGTAATGGTTCTTAAAATTACAATTAGAATTACAAAAATGACAAAAAATTGAATAAGCTATATTAGTGACTTAAATTGTAACTTGCGAAATTGTAAAAATTGTTTGTCGTTATAATTTGTAACTTGTATATTCATTAACATTAATTGTTGATAACTCATTATACAAGTTAGAGTTTGTGATATATGTATGTTAAACAAAACAAAATATTGTTTATGTCATTTGCCTGGTATATTTAATTTTCACTGATGCTAACAAAATTGTTAGTTTTTTTTCCTCTTTGTTAAAATGTTATCCCTTTACCACGTAAAACGTGAGAAAATGTGCGGCAATATTTTATTTCTTTTGTCCGTCTATTTCACGCGACGTGACTGCTTTTATATTCGCGTTGAAAAGAATTGCGCAAACCTGCTTGTAAATTTTCAGTTTCTGTGCCGTAATAGCGAGATTTTCGTTTGCTTTAGCGTTCTCAGGATTTCGTAACTTGCTATAAACCTTCAAAAATCTACTAAAGGAGCAACGATAGTTATTGTTCGACCTGATTCGACCGTTTATTACAAACTTCTGTCTTACATATTAACATAAAAGAATATTATAAATTTCTTTTGCTATTAAAAAAAATTTTGTAAATTTTAATACAAAATATATATAATTTTTTTCCAACAAAGGCATCTTTAATTTATTTGTTCTCCGTGTTACGCCATGCGGCTTACCATAGGTCATATTCTTAACTGTCGATCGCGGCACTACAATGTCACAGACGGATCGTCGCGTCTGCCCGGCAAACAAACATTGTAGTGGCAAGCGCATGATTCATCAAGCAGGGCGACTTCCAGAAACGTCGACTCGTGGCCGCTATTTTACCTCGCGTAAAAGAATGTGGCGTGATCCGAACGTAGTGGGGGTCGTTTTCCAGAAAAACCGAAAAAGATCGAAGGACGATCAGAACTTTTCGAGAAGTCGAGCCGTCAACACATATCATACGTCGCATTACTTATCAACTAAAACGCAGTTATATTTTTGTTTCTGTTCCATTTATGTCTCTCTAGTTAATAAGTTGTTGAAATAAACATTAATTTATTTGTGTTAATTCTGTGGAATTTCATTGAACTACCCTTATTATCATAATCGAAATAAGGGAATGGATCAGTTCGTGGCGTCGATTATTTAATCGTAACGGGAACTTACAACTCTCGTTGACGTACTATCTCGCGATCGCGTCTCTCCGCGAACGGTCGAAACACTCCATAATAACCTTTGCAAAAGTTTTTTATTTATTTTTATTTAAGCTGCCCGTCATAACTCTGATAAACATTGCATAAATATTAAAAAGAATTTAATTTTATTGTGTTATATACAGGGTGTCCCACATATCTGGAAATGCGTAAATATCTCGAAATCTATAAAGGGAAGAATATTATTAATTATTATTATTGATTCTTAATTTTTTACCATTAATTTTAATTATTGTTTATTATCAATGTTAAAATATAATCAATTCATCATGACAAATGGATTGCCTAATCCAAACCTAACCCAAGCTATTATACGTAGAACACTCGTTATAATATCCAGTAGGAAAGGAATTTCTTTCCTAGTCAATTTCTTCAACTGTATTCATAAAAATACAAAGCAGCGTATAGTAATAAAGTTTTTGCAAAAATTCCAAATTATCTTAAATTCAAGACTACTTGCTCTTAAATTTCTTGAACAAGAATCTACGTAATAAAATAAACTCTATTTTCTTTACTTTATTTCGCTCTCGTGAACTCTATTTTCAATAAAAGAAAAACTACATTTTTTAGTAAAATAGGAGAAGACGAAGTCGTAACAGAGTTAAAAAATCTAGATATTTACATACAAGTAGCAGAAGACAAAAAACTGAGAGAAAACCAGTCACGAACGAAACGATTGGCATGGTCGAATCGCATAAACGTGCCCCGTCCGTCGATACCTATGTGCTTACATTTTTATCGTAGAAGCTTTCCTGTCAGTGTAGGAGTACTGCAGAGGAAGCAACGTCGCATTTATATGCCAAGCTCGTTTAAAGACAACGACAACCTATGAAAAGAGGTTGTCAGTTCCAATGGAATAGGTACAGTTTTCCTAGTTCTGCAAGACAGTTGTCGTAAAATTTTGCATCTCCCAGAGAATGTTACGATATTCGGAAGGATATGTCGAGCTATGTATTCGATCAAATTTCTTGAACACCGAGAGAGTACTCTATTTTTCAAAAAATTTGTCGGGTGAAAATAAGAAACAATGTATAGAAAAATGAATACGATGATAGGATTATGTCTATACAATATGATAAGATCACAGAATTTATATTTTAAGTAATTCATATTCAAAAGTACACCTGTCCCTCAATTTACGCGAAGTATCCATTCCACGTGGATTCATTTTACGCGAATGAAAATCGCGTAAATAAAGTCTGTCAATACGAATGAAAAAAGTACGTCCACATATGACGACTATACACAACGTAATGTACTTTTATCCTTATCTCATACAGCACTTAATATCAAGCATAAAAATCACAGCGTAGATTGCGTTATAATTTATCGCGTAAAAGAAGTGCCACGTAAACGAAGGGACCGCTGTACACAGAATATGAGATCTTTTGTAAAGTATTACAGAATAAACAAATCAATATAGGACTTTGTATGCAGAGTTATAGGATATTTTTGCTAAATAATTGTACAAAAAACAGATAGAATGCGAGATTTTATGAGGAGTATTCTGGAATGTTTTCTTGAATTGGTGGTGAGGTGGATAGGTCGTGATGGGTACTGAAGGTACACTCGAATATGTTTAACAACCAAGATATTCATTCGCACTTGTGAGGTGATCGTCCGTGAAGGTGCCCACAAGAAAATACCCTTTGATTCTCAACAATAACGTTTATTAGACTCTTATCAATTAACAACAAATAACGTTTAACCACGATTAACGATTAACCACGACTAACGATTAACAACGATTAATAACAAGTAACGATCAACGCTGAACTCTCAAGAGTCAATAACCAGTTTCTCTAATTGTGTTGGCTTCGCTTAACCTTTCGCACTTCGCGGCTCGGGGCAGAATGACTCTTTTGGTTCAAAACCAAACAGATTCTTTCCTTTGTTGTCCCTCGATATCCCCGCTACGCGCGCGTTTATTAGAAGTCCGCGACAGTTGCCGCGTATGCATTCTACCGAATATTTGGCGAAACAACCGTAGGGATATCGATGGTACATTACGCTTTGAAGGTATAGCGCTTTGTGTCGCGAAGCCATTGGAAATTTCCGTGATCAGTGGTATAGAAAACTAAACAGATAGGATTTTATGTAAAGTATCGTAGAATGTTTTTGTGTTGAGCGCGAATAGATACGGAATGTTTTGTAAAGTTGGGATCATTGTCTGTAAAAATGAATAGTGTTGAGGCGTAAGAATAACATCAAATTTATAAAGTGAGATTTTTTGGCAGTCGTCTAACATCTGCGATGATAGTCTCGGAATCTCAGCTAAGCATGCCGTTGTCACGTAAAATAACCCCCAAAAAAACAGAAAAAGATAAAAAAAAGAAACTTTATTTTATTTCTAACACAGTTCACAATTTTTACTTCCGAGCTCTAGGCGTGACTTTTCAAGACTGACTCTTGCAACTCGACTTCCGATCGGATTCGGTTATTTGTCTTTTGTCACCCCTCGATATCCCCACTGTCCTTGAGTTTGTAGGCGTCCGCGATCGCCGCCACGCACGCCTTCTCCTCGAATATTCGGCGGAAGGACCGTTGGGATATTGATGGCTCATTGGGCACTTCGGCGATATACATTGTGCCGCCACATTTTTATCTTCGATTTTAAAGTGAGCCGCTCGTGACAGCGGCCTGGTCTCTGATGTGGATTGACGTTACACCGTCAATAAAGTCGCGAATTGCCGTTGCGTCGCCACTTTCCTTTGAATCTTTCAGCCAAAATCAACTCCACACGCATTCATAGGCGCTAATTGTCCATTATCGTTATTAAAAATGCATCTACCAAGGATCGTATAAAGATCCATCGACTCCTTTCATTCGGTAGTAGAAGACGATAACACGGGCGTCATTAGCGAGAATTCAGTAGTAGATACTCGATACACATCTAGTGTTAGCGAAATCATACCACGAATGGAAGATTGCAAAACTTCTGGAACCCAAAGAGAACAGGATGTGGAGATACTACCTTCGATCCACACTTTCAACGCGTCCCTCGTGGAAAACCCAGAACAAGCTAAGAACAACTAAAACAAGATAGGGAACTTCACAGGATAAAAATCGGCAAGCACTGCACATTACCGAGCAACTCATCAAGAAGAACCATCATTCAGACATGTACTTCGAAGCCTGTGAGTATAGGGCCAGAGCACTCCTGTAACACATTCACATGAAATCCATTCCGACTCTTGGTAGTTGTTTCGATATACAGACAAACACATCTCCCCAAAACAATCTCAGCACCGACACAATCTCTAACACAAACTCAGATCAGAATCACTCAACCGTTCCCCTCCCCATCTATGTTCACTCACATGTAAAGAAAGATATACGGCACTAATTAAAAGTTTTCGAAACACATATGGTTTTGGGTTACAAATCATATTTCTGGGAAATCAGATCACAATTCTCGACACTCACCATCATAAAAAATTCAAAGAACTTTGCATTTCAAATGGTATTCGATTTCACATCTATTCATTAGAAATCAAAAAATCAGTAACCCTAGTGGTGAAAGGCTTGCTCAAAATTAAGCAAAAGGGTATGCTACCTGCATTAAGATTTCAGAACCTCGATACTTAACGACTGGAAAAGAAACTGCACGTAAAACTACAGTCTTATCTGAAACAGTAACCCAAGAAGTTAGAAACAGATATTCTGGAATCTTAGTTCGTTCACGAGCCTGTTGGGAAAGCTAGACTCTAAAAACTTTTACATACTGTGCTTTCATTGTTAAACGCACGAACACACTTCCACCAATTGCAACAAGCACTCGAATTGCGTGAAATTGCGCTGGAAGATACGTCACCCACGAATGCACTAGGAAACTTGATATTCCTATCAACTTGCTACGATTACAAAGAAAATCATGAAAACTGTGGCCAGTGTTCTGATCTGTTGCCACATCCAGAAGAACGCTACTCGTCTAGAACCAAAGCTCTTTGAGCCCCGACTCTCTCTAGAAACTTGCAAGATAGAACTAGCAATAATCTTGCTTAAACCTATAAACAACGTACATGTACATTTCAAATATTACAACACAATATGGAAAGACAGATACACGAGGTATAGCGGAGATATAGGCACCTTTGTACGCAAATATTTCAAAACCGTAGACATTGTACAACCTGACAGTAGAAATAGAAACAGTATTCACTAGAATGAACATTAAAACAGTCCTAACTATCGCAGCATGTTTATCCCCTATACTGAAATTAACACCTGAAACTCTAGACTTCATATTCACTTATAACTTCCTCATAGCAGGAAACCTCAACACAAAATATAAGATATGAAACAACTTCATCTTTAATACAAACGGGAACAAACTTCGTAACCGCGCCAACACTAACAACTACCATAGACTTAAGTAAACATGTTCCTCGCAAACCTATTAATGCAAACAGAGTGTAAAATCACTCACGACCGACCCTCCAACCACTTACTAATCATCCTCATCTCCACAAACAACAAACACATTTTATCGATAAAATCATAACACGCACAAACTGAGAAACTCTGCTTCAATCAGTCCATGAAATCGGATCTTTCCTCCACGTAGCACACAGACAAAGGAATTAACAGATTATAAAAGATCATTCACCGGACATATAATCAAGCCGTATCTAAATTCAAAGTTTATTCCCAAACGTTGACAACGCGCCCCTGCAACTTGTATAAAATAGAAACAGACACAAAACAAATAGAAAAGACTGGACTCGCAGAACACAAACTAAGAAATACCTTTACCACTCAAATAAGAAATCAGATTCTCCACTCAAAACAAGTATATATTATACAATGGCAAGAAAAACCCAAATATTAATATCACTTACAAGTCCGTCTGGAAGATATAGAAGGCCTTATAGTCTAAATTCGCGTCTATTTTCCCTCCCGAAACCTGGGCAGAAACTATCTTCTCAAACAAGAATAAGGTTTCCTCGTAGAAACCTTCTATAATATACAACTCTATAAACTACATTGTTTTACTCTTGGAAAACTTCGTTACCTAATACGAACGTAGTTTAGCTAAGCATGTATATATAACAGCAAAACGTACTCACCTATAATAATTCACATTATTAAAATATTAAAAGAACAACAAAATCCTAAATCTCAACACTATAGATCAAAAACCTGCCAGAAAAACTATACTATACTTCAACTATATTATGATACATCTACAAACAAGTCTATTTATTATCCTACTTCCGTAAATCCTAGAAAATAGCAGAAGCGATTTCCATATCCAAACGAAAGAAAAGCAAAAATAATCTACTAGATTACAGATCTATCGGCTTACTAAACACTCCGCAAAATCTTTAAAAATTTAATGCTCTTGCAAGCCAATAACCATATTGGGCAACAAAATGTAGAATAAAGGAACAATACGCTTTCAAATCAGGGCATTCAAAGATTCAGGGAATTCTTAGAATAACAGAATACATCATTGTTGAGTTGAATAAAAATAGATCAACAGTCCTGGCCCTACTAGATATTTAAAAAATCTTTGACAATATATGACACAATAGACTTATAATTGAGGTAATACGAATTAACACCTGATCTAATCAAAATAATACCAAACTACTTGCAAGACTATGCCAACTACTTGATATACCATGTATATCTCAGTTGCACATGAGACTCCCAAAAACCTATTCAAGCGGAAGTCCCCTGGGGGTCCATTGTAGATCGTACTCCATTCAACATTTATATTTAACGACATCCCATTAAGTGAGAAAGTACACTCATATACATATTCCCACGACACTGCATTATGCACATTCTCCCGACATTCTCCCCAAAAGAACCAACTGACAATTTACACCATTTTTTCCAAGTTGTAACTTACCTCAAAATTAAAGACAAACTTATTCGATAGCAAAAGCAAGCATTCACATACTAAATTAATATTTCAACAAGAAGCAATAGAATGAAAAAAACAAGTAAAATATCTAATCGTTATTCTCAAAACTAGACTTGTACGAAAATCCATTGGAACAATCAGAGTTTCTTTTCCATTAATAGGTAAAGGAAGCTCACTGTCAATAAGACAAAATCCGTTTAATGTCGAGAAACGTTAAGTTGGTATGATCGTTAGTTCCTACAAGCTAAGTTGGTACGACTCCTAACGGCGTTCTTTTGTCTTAGGAGTCGACCACGTGTTAATTATCTGAGTGCATCCGATCTGTTCAGACGTTTTGTACGAAGTGGTGAAATATAGAAAGTAAAATTCAATCTGTGTGAATTTATTAAATATCAACCCCAAATCTATATTTAATAACATTTAAATGTATAACACATGTGCAAGTGGACGGCGTGAGTACATTTACAAAATACTTAGAAGATATGAAAAAGATTTCTAAGAATAATTCTAAACATTTCAAGAGATTGCAACTACGTAACAGATCTCACTTAGCTACATCAAAGACCTCGCACAAAGAATAATAAGCAGTCCATTAATAAACCCGCTAACAAAGAGTACAGCCAACTACAACATCAACAAAGTCCAAATGAAAAACAAATAGAACATACTCTCAAGAGCCTTAAAGTCGATCGAGTTCGATTCGATTGTTATTAGCAACGTAGAGTATTTTGAAGTTCGTTAAATTTTTTATATAAAAAATACATTGAAAATAAGTGGAAAATATAAAATATAATAATATCATAATCTGTATAAAAAACATTACTAAGTTTAATATCTTAAACAGATTCTAAGAACGCTATATGTATACAATTGAAAAGTATATCATTCGATGATTCTCTGGAAACCTAACATGCATTTTAGTTTAGATTATAAAACATTCTTCTGTACTCATCTAATATGTAGACAAAAATAATGGAATTGTATAATGAAAGCTTTGGATAACAAAATAATCATTTTCCTGATATTAAATTTCATTTATTTGAAGTAAAAATTAAGAATATTGCCAATTTGTCTCAATATCGAAGGATTCCATATTTTTCCGACTTCCAACAATGAAATTTCTTAATGCATATAGATACATAAGTAACTCTTCTTATGCATCAAACCACCGAAATATTTTCCAAATGCTTCCAATGCTTCAATGTACGAAGGCAGGGCCCATCGTTTTTCATTTGCAGTTTCAGTTGATATAAAATTTACAATAAATTCACACACAGGGTGTTCCTATGATTATAGTACAATTGGCAAGAGAGTAATTCTATGTGAAAAATTGAGCCGAGACTGTCAAAAATATAGATCTTGTTTTTCACGTAGAATTGCTCCCTTGCCAATTATATCATGTTGGGGTATCCAGTTCAGTAATACAAAGCCATAAACATTCTAAAAATATAAATTAAAGACACAAACCATAATTCAATAGAAGAAGAGAATATTCCACGTAAACTGTTTTAAGATGCCTTCTGAAATAAAATACGCCAGAATAAAATTCCTTGTTTTTTCCGGTCCGACGGTATTAAGTATATATCAACCATTGGCAAATCAACTGCTTAATTTTACTCTTCTATTGTAAGAGGGATACGACACAACTCGATGGTTCATTCGTCGCATTGTGTGTCGGAGCGGAACCATGCGAATTAAGTCTGATTAAAATGGATCGCCTGCGTGCGTTTCGCCATCAAAAAGCTATTTTCCATACTCGACTAAAAATACGTGACGGCAATAACAAGCCATTTTCGTAACGAACGGCATCGTTCGATCGTGAATGAAGCAGTTTTCCGAGGCAAAATTCCCCAAAATAATGGGAACTTATTCCGCATCGGATAATTTAATTAAAACCATGCTGCGTGGTATTCGCTTGTACTTGTATATAACAGAACGTTAGATAACGCAAAGTCGGCATATACAGAGTTCGGGAATTTGCACTATACAATTTATACTAATACGAAACTGGTGCGAACTTCGATTAAAATTATCAGTTTAGGAATTGATTGCGTTATGAATTTTAATTAACGCATAGATATTACGCGGATGATTAGAAAACAAATCGTAATAGACAAAATGTTTAAATCTTCATTTTCCATACTCGGACTTTCTTAATTTAGAAAATTTAACTTAACTGTAAACGATTGATAGAAACAAAATAAATATCAACATGCTACAATCACAGTATCAGCGTTGTATCAGTATAGATAGAATATTTAACTCTCCAATTCCTATAACTCAGAAGCTGATACAATAACAAGATTCTCTCTTCTTATTTTTATTACGATATTTCTAGCATAGCTCGTTGCTTTAAAAATATTTAATCCAACAAGAAAATATTGAACGAGGTAAGTATCAACAAGCTAGAATGACAATATCAGTGTATATAGAATAATTAATCCTCAAGTTCCCATAAATCAGATTGTCATGTAATAGAAAGTTTTCTTCTCGTATTTTTCTGACAAATTACAAATAGTTTTGCTGTATTTCGTTACTTGAAAAGAATTGAGAACACTGTATTCGCCAATGTAAAAAAGCTGTATTCAAATTCAATGAAAAACCTACTACAATCGCTCACATTAATATTCCGATACCTTTTGAAATCGAATAACTTTCTCAAAATTGTACCAAATAACTAAACATAAAATGTGTAAGAAGATCAGTTTTTATAACTTTTTTATTTAAGCTTGTAATGGAAATTTAAACAATTTATGTTAGCTATATATCTTCTTACTGAACATTTCATCGAAGACGGTTAACATTGCTACGAGTTACAAACAATTGAAGATGAAACTCTTTGAGTGCCTGTTTGCTTTTTTGTGCATCAACCGATTTCGACAAAATTTTCAGCGTGTATATAACTGACATAAATCTACAACACCTATTTTTTACATTTTTATTACAGATCCCGATAAAAGGGTTGTAAGAAGCAACCGTTACTATATTTCCGACGATTCCAATCAGATGCAATTTTTCAAAATTCTTTTACACGTCATCTAGTAAACTAATCTTTTTAGCCTCTTGAAAAGACTCGAGTCAACTGGTCCAATTTTAAAAAAAATTATTCTATTTTGAAGAGCGTTCGAATACTAATGCGAACAATTGTATATTATAAAGGATAATTTAAAAAATCAATACAAAAATTGCACGTGGATGTTCCTGCACGCGCCTACTCCACGCGAGAAACCATCAAACGAACTCCACGTACGGAATACACGAGCGTCCATTTAAGCCAAAAAGTGATATCACCGCCGCTGGAGACAAAATCACGCGTAAGTATTTTTGCAAACACCATAAATACAGCCGCTGGGCAAAATTCAGTCGGAAATCAAGCGGACGACAAACGAAGAATAATGTTGGCGATCTGACACGCTATTCTAATATGTACTATCTATATACATAGATACATAGACCGCCAACTTTAATATACAGGGTGGTTGGTAACTGGTGGTACAAGCGGAAAGGGGGTGATTCTACGCGAAAAAAGAAGTCGAAAGCAGAGAATAAAAATTTTTCGTTCGAGGCTTTGTTTTCGAGGAAATCGACTTTGAATTTTCGCTCGGTACGCGTGCACTTTGTCGCGTCTCGTTATAACGGATCTTACTGTATATCGTTGTCTCGATGGAAAAATTAAAAAAAAAATTATTCTATATTTTCGACTTCTTTTTTCACGTAGAATCACCCCCTTTCCGCTTGTACCACCAGTTATCAACCACCCTGTATACTATCTATATACATAGATACATAGACCGCCAACTTTAATATATACATTGATAGTATATATTAGTATAGTTAGTATAAATATGTACATAGCGTATGCATATTCAATATCTTTCAATATTAAAATTTAACGAATTTCGAAATATTTTTCGTAATAATAAATTATATACTATTAAAAGTCTCGAAACTATTTGAAGGAATTCATTCATGAAAAAGACGAAAACTTGTTCAAAAAAATGCTTGTGAAGTTACCCAAAAAGTGACAAGATATAAGTAAAGAAAACAGTACAACTTGGATTAGTCAATTCGGAAGATTCATTTAAATTCTTATTTTTTCATTTTTCTTACACTTGGCTACGGATATTTCAATCTATCTAATAATTTGTTAAGCAATACTATTTCTGCTTTGTTAGAGAAATATACAATTTACTTAAACAAGTACGACAATAATTATATTCCAAGATTGTGTTAAATCAAATATAGAATCTTTTGATGGAAGATTAAGATACATAAATGTAGTAACAGTATAAACCACTATGGCGAAAGAGATACAACGTTTCGTTAGAGCAATCTGGGTCATTCTGTTTCCAGATGATACTTACGACTAATCCATAAATCAACCCTGCTTGAGTAGTATGCAAGTTTCTGTTCCAGTTACATAAATAATTTTGTCGCCTTCGTTTCTTACATGAAAGCAAATGCAATTAAAGATCTTGTACTACAATAAGAAGTGATCTCTGTATTCTTCATTAGAAAGACATGTCAAGTTCGCTGCCAGGCAGTTTGTACAGGCTTCGGGGCTTTCGTGATAGTGTTTGCTAATGCGTGCTATTTCTTATTTAACATGTAATGTTCCAGTGTTTTTATCGATTTGTATGTTCAGTATACCAGTCTATAAGATTCTTTGTAGTATTTTGTTCTACCATCTTCTAATAATCTTGAACCCCTTAACCTACGATTTACGTTCGAGAGTGCCCGTAATATTTACGTTTGGCCCGATCATCGTACTATGGGCTATGCCCGTAGTTGTAGGTTGAGGGGTTAAATTTGGGTACTGTGTCATTCCCCATGTAGGGCAGGCATATGTCAAAATTGATTTCAAAATCGTTTCGTATAGTAATAATTTGTTTGTAATGTCGAGTTATAATTTTTTGCTAATAAGAGCCCGTAAATTTTTGTGTCATTTTTCATACACATAAGTATTAATTATATCTTGCTGCGATATTGCCAAGCTGTTTAAACTGATTGCCAGGCTACCGGACAAGTTTTAGTTCGGTTTGTAAAAGTAATATGTATCTACCGACTCACTGGTACTTGCTTCTATTTTTCATGTTCTCAACAAAGCTGCGATTTCATTGAGACGCGATTGCAATTTCTCCGAGATTTCTACGTCTAGATTAGGCTATGCCCGGGGCTAAGATTGGTACGTTGTCGAAATATGTTGCAATTACTGTACTGCTTTTTGTCAGTATGTCAGCGGCGAGGAAAGTGTAGAGTACTGGGCCCAGTATGCTTCCTTGTGGAACACCGTATTAGATCTAGGTCGAAGGTAGTTTTCCAAAATTTTACTTGAAAAAGTCTATCGGAAAAATAAGATTTCAAAAGGAGGTAATACAGATGGGATAGTTGCTCTCTAATTTTAAATAATAGTCATATATTCCATACTTTATCAAAAGGTTGCAAAATGTCGAGGGAAGCAACTAAACAGTACTTTTTATCGTTTAGATGTTCTAAGATTTTTTTAATAAAAAATTTGTCTTTAATAAAAAATCTATAAATTTGTTCGATAGTGGCATGCTTATGCCTAAAGCAGAATTGGTGTTTCAGTATTCAGAAGCGGTTTGTACCAAGCAATTGATAGCGAGCTTATTGGTAGGTAAGATTAAACGTTTTCCATAGGTTCACCTAATTTTGGAACTAATATAATCTGGGCTATTTTCCAAGTAATAGACTAATTATGTAGTAATTATGGGTAAAGTATGTAACTAACTCCCAGTATCGGATTGTAGATGAGGGTTAGAAGAGTAATGGCTTTCTTTAGAAGTTCCTTTAGAGTTTCCACGATTATTAAGCCAAAATCAGGAGCTTTCTTGAAGTTTAGCAATTTGCGGATTACCGGATTTGGATTCTGCAATAGTATGCTATTTGATAGGAGATAAAAGTTGAAATGGCGTTTCCAATTTCTGTTGCAATTGTTCGTTTGTGGATGTTCGTCTCCGCCGTTAATCGGGTGGAAAGTCTTTTCAAAATATTTGACAAATGTTACTGCTTTTTCTTTATCCACCCTTGTCCATTCTCCATACCGTTCCAATCGATGGAATTGATTTTGTTGGTTGTTTTATTTTTCCAGCGACGCATCGAAGTGAGTAATTTGTGTCTTGAACCAATAAATATAATTTGTTTACTGCTTTGTTCAATCGAATGCATTGTGGAATTGTAACTTTTAGAAACTCTGAAACTGTGGCCGAGTTGATGACAAAATCACTTGCACATTTCTGTAATCAACTTGTACCTAGAAGGTTTGTAAACTGCGGGAGTGGTTGGTGGACCAAACCAGCCTTCTGTAACGATGCTTGTGCCCTGTAGGTGTTTCTCATTCACCGATGCTGATATATGGTGTTTAATGGTATTTTTTATAATTATGGCTGTGTCTGCACGAGCATTGCCATTCGGAGGAATATATTGAATATTATGTTGAGGTTATTTGATGTGTAAACAGAGAAACTCATGGATAAATTGTAAGGCAGAAAATACATTTAAATAGAAGTGTAATTATAAGTAAGAATACAATTTGAACTAGTCCAGATCCGCACGCTAGCTGTGTTACCCAATAACTGAAAACCCCACCAACGTCGCCTGTCTACTGTTTATGGTCTGTCTTCGTCACAGTCTTTTGTCTATACGCTGTCGATGGCTTCAGTACTTGAGAAAACTAAAAAGATCAGATGTAGAATTTTCTTAGAGGTGGTGACCACTTCAACATATTATAATATTCATTATGTAATATTAATTAAGTAAAATGAGTTTCTAATATTAAAAATATGTCAACATTTGCAGTGTTTATATATGCCTGAATTTCGGTGTTGTCTTGGCAAAGGCATTTATTTTAGCATTCCACAGCGTTATATTATATGAAATGTAATTGATAATACATTTATTTATTTTGTTTATTCGTTTACAATATTTTATAATTCCATTAATATTTCCATCATATTAGTCATTTTACTATTACTTTGTTCAGGATTAATGTCTTGATTGAAAGTGTTTATTCTTGTTTTACAGCGTTGTCCAGTCCAGTATGCATATAACAGTCCTTCTCTTCTATTGAAATGTTCTAATGACATCATTCTATATTCCATATTGAAGTTTGGTTGGTGTTTCCATAGTCAGACTTTTTTTATATATTATGCATCCTTTGTAATTGGATGGGCGATCGCCCTGCGAATTAGTACGTTTGATATTCTCGTCGTTGTTTTGTTCTCTTGCTATCTGAAGTCAGGTGATTCTTTGTACATTTCACACATCTGAAGATTCTGCGACAGTAACTGTGAGTATGCCCAAGGTCTTGGCAAATCTTTAATTCCTTTTTTCTGGGTAGCTGTATCGTCGCTTTTTTGTCTTATAAATTTTGTAAGATGAGTTTATTGTAAAGATTTTTTTATTGTCTAAGAATGGATCTAAATCGACAAGGAAGAGTAGTAAGTAAATAATGCCGTGCCTTATATTATAAGCAAATGCAAATGTTTTATGTTCACGTTCTTCTAGTTCGTCAGTTATCACTTTCTGATCTGCTGCTGGATGTAAATTTTTTATCACTATGTGAGAACTCTTTTCTTCCTTCGGCTGAAAAGTATTGTATTCGACACCGAGTTGATATAAAAATAGTTGATAGAAGAAACACACTTGATAAGTATAACGGAACATATATTACTCGCAGAAATTCTGTTATTCAAATAAGGTCGATTTATGGATCTACGATAATGGCATAGCTCTACGTTCACTCTCTATGCTATTTACGTTCCGAAATTCCGAATTTCTCTCTTTATACATTCTGTACTTTCTAGGACAAATATTCGTGCAGAAATGGCTGCTGGCTGAGTATTACCCTCTTTTAAGAACTTACCTTAAACGTAGGGGTGTGCCTTCGCCAGTGGGGTGTGCCTAATGCTTCATAGCTTCCACAAAGGCTCATTCATCAGGATTCTGTGCAAATGTTATTAAAACATTAATTGAGATATTACATCACATCGACGATATCAAAAGTGAAGTTATTTCTATACTAGTTATTACAAAATTGTTCATTCCATTGAAACAAATTTTATGTTACAAGGAATGCATATAATATATTTTAATAAAGCAACAAAATGTATTAACATGCAAATAATAAATGGCGCTGTTGCTATTCATGTTATGACATGACACATAACATGATAATGTTTATGATGTTTATTAGATCAGCGATTGAATGTTGGAAATTAATCCCGACTAATGAACGATACATAACTTTAGCTTGACTTTAATTTCAAACCTCAAAATTATCAGAATATAAAGAAAAATAAAGGTAAGCGAGAATGTAAAACGCTGAAGTAAAGTCACGTAATTCTTTAGTTTCGTTCCTAACTTCCTTTAGAAGCTAAATTAAAAAAAGTGTTTCTATCATTTTGTCAATAGAAGTCACGCAATGTACTAATACAATATAATATATAGGGTGTTTCGAAAATCATAATACAAACCGCCGAGTGGTGATTCTACATGCAAAAATAGATCGAAAAAAAAGAGTAACATTTTTTCATTTAAGGCTTCGTTTTTTGAGAAAGATGTGTGCGAAAACTCATCAGGCATTCGTGTATTAACTGGGAGTTTCGAATTATGAAACTTCTATTTCTGCTCGCGTCTGTACTATACATGGACAATGTCACGATTTTCTTCCTGTTATCGTTGTTGTCTTATCTCCGCAATATCGATTATTACTTTTCTTTATTTTGCACTTTTTTGTATTAGTAGTTGTTAAGAATCATTTTATTAGGCAGGAAGCAAATCGTGACATTGCTCGCGTTTAAAAATACAAACACGACCAGAAACATAAATTTCATAATTCGAAACCCCCAGGCAATACACGGGTACCTGATATTTATTTTCAAACTTATGTTTTTCGAAAATGAAGCCTTAAATGAAAAAATGTTATTCTTTCTTTTCGACTTATTTTGGCATCTGTGATCACCATCTGACCGCTTGTACGATGATTTCGGAGACACCCTATACATGTATAAACTATATTTAAATATTGTAACAATATGGAGATACAAATCAAAAGTTTCTCATTCAAATACAGGTAAAGATTACAATCTTTTACACACACAATAGTAGAGAAACACAAGAAATATTGAAACTTCTTCAACTGCAAAGTTAATATACAGGGTGGTTGGTAACTGGTGGTACAAGCGGAATGGGGGTGATTCTACGCGAAAAAAGAAGTCGCAAAACCTTTAAACACTTCATTTTCTGTAAAATCCTAGGATTACTTAATTCTTCATTGAAAATTCCATTTAATTTTTCAATTAATCTAAAACCTTCGGAATGACTTCACCCTTAAAAAAACACGGTTCTATCAGCGCATTATATCATCGGAGTACCGATTACTTGGAATCCTTGAAAATCGCAAGATAATTGTCCTATATGCGGTTTACGTGCATTCGAAATGGCATCACGTGCTCGGGTCAAGCATGTTCTTTGATAAATTAAAACTTTAGATATACATACAACGTGGTAAATTGAAAGCATCTGGGAAATTTTGCATGTAAAATTACTATCCTCATTCTTTCGTGGGAGGAATGATCGCTCTTAACTTTTTATACTTCCAACAATCGTGCTGTTGTGGTTTTTTTCAGTATTGTATGAGTCTTATAATCTTATTTAAAAACCCAGCTTACAAAATTATTAAGCTTGAACTTCAAAAACATATTCAATTTCAAAAATGTATTGAGTTACTCGGAATGTTCGCAAAGAAATTCGAGAAAAATTAGAAAATTTATTTTTGTGGAATTAACATTTTATATTGTCTACTGGGAAATTTAATAAATTTGATAATTTTAAGAAATATTTAATAATATGTTTAGTAAATGTTTACTATACATCATCTATATTTAATTTATCATCTGCGCAGATTTACGATCACATTTTAGAGAAACTTCGTTATATTTAATAATGAATTTTTTAAAGTTGTATTGGAAAGCTTCGAACGTAATCAATTTTGGAGTGTTCAAAAAGTTTTGTGTAAAATTAATGGCGGTTGAGTGATGCTTTATACGGCAAATACAACGAAATACAAGTTCCAGCAAACATTTCATTCTGGAAGAAAATTTATCAATTTTTTAATTAAGTCTATAGTATGATTCAAAAAGAATGAATTTCTTTTCATAATTATTCCTTCTAGTAAACATACAAATAATTGTTCTAGAAAATATTGTAATTTGAAGCATTATGAATATATTATTACAAACATAAATCAATACATTGATGTATATAGATGATAGAAACTAATATTTAGACTGTAGATGTTTATATGAATTCGTATTTTTATAAATACGGATAAAGAATTTCAACTTGAATGAAAATATAATTTCTAAATTTAATAATACGTACCTAAGCATTTTATTTTTGATTTTTATACAATTTTGCATTTGTGCATATCTTTGTATATACATTTTTGCATACTGATTCGACAATCAACAGCGGTGATTGGGCACTTGCGATGTTAGCGACGTTGGTCTTAGGTCCGGTAGCGAATCCGCGGTCAACGGGGGGAGAGATAGACTGACAATGACTCGAACGTGTACTACTCACGGATCAAGCGGTGTTGGTCCCTTCGTCGATGAGATCTCCCGAAGGAATGAATGTTAGTCTCAACGTCACCACCGAGACAACCTCTGGTAGTGTATCTAGGTATGCCAGCTCCTCCGATAGGCGTCGCTGTCGATTAGTCGATTTGGGACAAAAGCTGCCTATTCGTTTGCAAAAATCTTAATTGCCGAAAACCCAGGTTTTATAGCGAGTCTCCGGGCTAGCTGGGCTTGTGCTGTGTACGTGCCTCCACATCTGGTATTCATTGTCCGAAGGAATATTTTACTGTCAGGTACCTCTATCAGTTCGCTGTGGAGTGCCGAAGTGTGCAGACGTGTCTCTAGTGCCCACAACACGTGTCGCCCAACCGTCGAAAGAGAACACAGCTAAGTGTCCCTTACCCTTTAGGGAGAAGAAAATCCCACGCACCTAACACCAACCCGAATACTAGCCTCACAGCCTCACGACTAGTTGTTCATTCCGAATTAACTAGCGCGATGATGGCCCAGCAACCGCGACCAGGCTCTCCGGAGCAGTCTCGCAGCTACCCCGTGCTACCCCCCCCCCCCGTGGCAGAAGTGTAGCAGAACTCTCCGCACTAACGACGCCAATACTACAAAGAAAAGGAAAATAGAAACAACAACGCAAATAAACACACACAACAGATTCGCCGTATTGGAATCCTCAAACGACGCCATGGAAATCGTAGAACCGCCACCAAACCAACACTCACAGAGAATCCCCCCTCCCCCACCAATATTTGTGGACGACGTCATTGACATACAGACAGTGACCAAGTCCCTAGAGAGAGATATCAGCAAGGAGGAATATAACCTTAAGATAAGCAACAACAAAGTAAAAATACTGCCGACGAACCCAGAAGCTTACAGAAAACTCACCAAGACACTCAGGACCCTGAACGCCAACTTCCACACCTACCAACTCAAACAGGAAAGGCCTTTCCGGGTGGTCCTACGAAACATACACCACTCAGCAGACATAGACGAGCTCAAATACGAACTCTCAAAACTCAGCCACGAAGTCATCAACGTAAGTAATATAAGGCATAGAGTCTCGAAAGACCCGTTATCCTTATTCTTCCTAGACATTAAACAAAAGCCGAACAATAAGGAAATCTACAACATCAGTCGCCTAATGAACGCGATAGTAAAGATCGAACCACCGCTCGTGAAAAAAGAAATAGTGCAATGCAAAAGGTGCCAAAGGTACGGTCATACGCAGAAATACTGCAACCATACTTTCCGCTGCGTTAAATGCGCAGGCACTCACTCCACTGACCAGTGCGCCAAATCACCGGAAACCCCAGCGAAATGCATCCACTGCCAAGGGGACCACCCTGCCAACTACAAAGGCTGCCCAGCATATAAAACACTATACACGAACAGGTACCCTAAGCTCAGAGCAAAAGAGGTATCCAACCAAACACCCAACCCGCCGAAATTCACGACTACCCCAACCCCCTCAACCAACCAAACACCCAGTCCTACCAAATTCATCTCCACCTCAACCTCCTATGCCCAAGCAGTACAAGGCATCCAAAATAACCCGAACAGCCAAAGGAACCTTCCCCAAAACAGTGTCCCCAACCCACCTGACACAGACAACTCCTCAAGACTTGAAAAGCTAATAGAGAAACAATCAGAGCAAATAAATCACTTGCTATCGCTACTAACACTCATCGTGGAAAAATTAGCACGCCCCGACTCAAAATAAAACCAAGGCGCATAGCACTGTGGAACGCCAACGGTCTAGCGCAACACAAACTTGAACTAGAACTCTTCTTAAAACACCAGCAAATCGACGTAATGCTCGTATCGGAAACCCACTTCACCGACAAGAACTACCTGAAAATAAATGGTTACAAATTCTACCATACCCAACACCCCAGCGGAAAGGCCCACGGTGGCACCGGAATAATAATCAAAGCAAGTATTAAGCACTACGAACTTCCATCATTCCAGAAAGACTACCTCCAAGCAACAAACGTAGCAATAGAAGACTGTCCTGGCACAATCACCACCTCAGCAGTATACTGCCCTCCCAGACACTCCATCGCCAAAGAAGACTTTGATAACTTCCTGGACACCCTGGGCAATAGATTCATAGTTGGAGGAGACTATAACGCCAAGCACATCCAATGGGGCAGCAGACTGGTTACAGCAAGAGTCAAAAACCTCTTAAACAGCATAATAAACAACAACCTCAACTACCTCACCACATACGAACCCACATACTGGCCCACTGACACCAACAAAATACCCGACCTTCTCGACTTCTTCATAACTAAAAATATCCCATCAAGACACGTCCAGATCAACTCCTCGGCTGATCTCTCCTCTGATCATTCTCCCGTGATAGCAACAGTCAGTTCAACAATCATCGAGAATACACCTAATGGCTCCATTCACAACCAACACACCAACTGGCAGCTCTTCAGAGAAGTCTTTACACACTCAACCTCAGCCTTCACCCCACTAAAAACAAAGGAAGATATCGAAGCAGCCACGGAATACTTAAACACGAGCATAATAAACGCAATCCGCCTCTCCACACCGACAAAGCCATCTAACAGCAAACAAGAATATCCCCAATACATACTAAAAAAAATAGCAGAAAAACGTAGACTAAGAAGAGTATGGCAGACCCATAGAACACCGGAGGACAAACGCAAACTTAACAACGCAACTAGAAAGCTATCCAGAACCTTAAAAAACTATAAAAACGACTGCTTCCATAAATACCTCGCCAGCTTATCCCCCACAGCCGACGCCAACTACTCACTATGGAAGGCCTCCAGGAAACCCACACGCCCCCCACAAATAATCCCACCTATCCGCCGTCCGCAAGGTGGATGGGCGCGAAGCCCTACAGAAAAAGCCGACCTGTTTGCTAAACACTTGTCAAAAGTATTCAAACCCCATTCCCCCAAAGCCGCCGCGGACGTTACTGAATACCTGCACACCCCCTTCCAAATGTCCCCTCCTATCGAACCCTTCTCCTCTGCAGAGACTATAGAAACAATCAGTCGCCTAAACCCCAAGAAAGCAGCAGGACACGACCTAATAAGCAATAAAGCAATCAAGGAACTTCCCACAAAAGGGATAGCACTCATCACATCGATTTTTAATGCTATCCTTCGCCTGGAACACTATCCTAAGGCCTGGAAAATCTCATTGATTACCCTCATCCCTAAACCCGGTAAACCGATATACGAAACCTGCTCCTATCGCCCAATCAGTCTTTTACCTACCCTGTCCAAACTATTCGAGAAAATGCTCACGAACCGGCTCCTTCCAATCCTAGAGAACTTGAAAACACTCCCAGATCACCAATTCGGCTTCCGAAAACATCATTCTACAGTAGAGCAAATCCACCGCTTAACTCATACGATCGGCCAAACACTCGAAAAGAAAAAATATTGCTCAGCGGTTTTCCTCGACATCCAACAGGCATTCGACAAAGTATGGCATGAAGGGCTACTATACAAGATTAAAAAGATCCTACCTCACCCCTACTACTCCATCCTAAAATCTTACCTAACCAATAGACAATTCATGGTCAAATGCCTAGACGCCACTTCCGCAACATTACCAATAGAAGCCGGCATACCCCAAGGTAGTGTCCTCGGACCCCTACTGTACTCCATCTACACTGTGATCTACCCATATCAAACGATATAACAATAGCGACATTTGCAGACGACACAGCGCTATTAGCTACCCACGCAGACCCGGTAATAGCCTCATCCACTCTCCAGCGAAGTCTCGACTCCATGGAAAAGTGGTTTCACAAATGGGGCTTCAAAGTCAACGAAAAGAAATCCTCACATGTAACCTTCACGCTCCGAAAACAAACCTGCCCCCAGGTCACCATCAACAATGCAACAATTCCTAGCAGGGACACAGTCCGATACCTGGGCATGACCCTGGACAGGAGACTAACGTGGAAGACACACATCTCAGATAAAACGAAGCAACTAAAGGACAAACTAAAAAAACTCTATTGGCTCACGGGCCGACGCTCCAAACTAAACATACAGAATAAAATTACCCTCTACAAGACTGTAATAAAACCTGTCTGGACCTACGGAATCCAACTATGGGGAACAGCAAGTAACTCCAACATTGAAATACTCCAACGCTTTCAATCGAAAACGCTAAGATCCCTAATTGACGCACCTTGGTATGTAACCAATGAAACAATACACCGCGACCTCAAGATACCCACCGTCAAAGAGGAAATAGCAAAATATAGCGACAGATATAGCAAAAGAATCAACAAACACCGAAACCCCCTAATCACTGGACTACTCGATACGACGGACCAGATTCGCAGGCTAAAGAGGCACTACCCGCTAGACCTAAACGTTAGATTCATTTAATTATCCAAATTAAGCATTTGCACTTACTTATAATACTTATAAATTATACCTATCTATAATAAGTATTAACTTATTGTAAATAAACAGCCATGTCACTGCGCCAAGCCAGAAAAATTACTGAAAATTCTCAACGCGAGAATTGATTGTAATTTCAACAAATAAATAAAAAAAAAAAAAAAAGGTACCTCTATGGGTATTTCTTTTAATGAGGGTCATACTATCCATACCTCCATACCTTTGTTAGACGAAGCACCCGTCCCGTTGACCGCGGCTACGTTCGGCGGCTGGTGGTCGCCTTAAGCCCATGTTTATTACCACAAATCGCAAACAAGTACAATTGGGCACAATGACGGCAAATTGTTTAATTACGACTGTAAACTTTAATTGCAATTTTACGGATTTTCCCGAAGTTCCGGAGGGACGGCTCTGGCGCCTTTTCGTCTCCGACATATACGTTAGACATAATGCAATATATTGGAACTCGCAAGGACATGAAATTTTCGGACGAAAACACGTGGCTTGCTTTTTCAACGATTATCTCCTGATTGTGACGGCAAATTTAGAGTCCTTCGACGACGACCAAACCACTCTGCGTTCTCGTCTAATTATACTTTTAGCAATAGCTCATAGATGGAGAGTGACATTTAACTGTAGTAGTAAACATATATATTACACTGTTGCCATTCTTACGTTCTTGCGAGCGCGAGTTCCGAGCTAAATGGATAACCCAGTAGTAAGACAGTGATCAAACCCAAACTTAACCTTTGTGTTTTATTTATATTTTGTATAAGTACATACTGATTGGAGATGAAAAGAAGTCTGGCGGGACAGCACAGGGCCAAGAGCGGTACTCTCTATCACTCACCATCACGCGATGCATATTGTTTTATTTGTACATGTGACATTTTCGATCAATACGCGTGCTTAACTTTACGATTGTGCTGAGTCTGTCAAAAACAAACAATGAACCAATCAGGTCCGCATTTCTTCCAGAAAACTTCTTTGGGTAAGTGTGTACATTGAATTTAACGTTTCTACTGCGCATGTATACTTATACGTATGTAATAACTTTTCATTCTTTTGTATGGCTAATAACTCAATCCAAGCGATTGATATAACTATAAATAGCGAAAGAAAAGAAGTTTTCAAAACATAGTGGTTTAGAAAAGAGAGAAAAGGATAAAATTAATTTTGATAAACTTATAGAACTGTTCCCTTCTTCTCAATTTCCTCAATTTCAAATAGATTTTTGACTATGTTATGGAAATCGAAATTTTGAAACATATTTTCCTATACATATCATAATCACCGGTTTCGCTTAGTTTTCTGACATATTCGCAAAAAACTGCAGATACCACAACAGTGTATTCTTGCCTATAGTAATGCCACTGTGTCAGTGTTGGTTGCCGCTTATTTTTTGTTTATAAATAAAGGTTAGGCGAGCTTACAAACTCCATTCACATACAATGCTGCAAGAAATGTCCTGTTATAACCTATAACTTAGAACTTAATTAAAAATGAATATCATCAATGTATTGAGATCAGATTTGGATTAGATTTTTCATAGTGGAGCCACCGGCTACGTTTATGTGAAATAGTAACAATTATTCTATTTCGTAAAATAATGTCAATTATTCATTCGCCTATTATTTTTATAATTAACTTGTTATTATTTTACGTAAGTGTTCCACATAATACATAATTGCATGGCATTAAAAAATCGTCGAAATCGGAGAGGACGGAGCGGTTCTACAAGGTCAACTCTAACTTGTAAATACATTTGAATGTTCTTCGATATAATTATATCAATATAACATAAAACTCAAATCTTGTTTTACGTTACTGGTAACATTATTACAACTTATAAATATGATCTCACTTAAAAAAAAATATACATAATATTCTTATTTTTACTTGTATTATCTCAGCAATTTTGTATATTCATATTTCCTTCATTTCTATATGAAAATGAAAAGAATTTCGCCACAATGGCAATGTAATAGCGCGTTTAATAAAACTTAAACGGTTGAAATTGCTAAGGGAATAACCAGTAATTTACCTATAATTTTGTTAACCACGTAATACAAATCATCGTTAATCCTTAGCTTGCGCTCTATTCCTTTTTCGGAAATTGCCAATCTAATTCTATAATACAAGAAAATTGTCGTGATCGTGCAAATTAACGTTATCGCCTATTCACTGCTTACTGAGATGTTTATTTTTGTCATTCTGTTCCTATAATTTGACCATTCTGACTTGGTCGAGTACGATATTATCCTGTAGCATTGATCAACGTATAATTATGTATAAAGAATATCGCTTTTAGTTCCCCCTTATAATTCAAGCTGTACGTAATCAGGGAGTTACATCTTCCTCAAAAATTCCAATAAGAACGTGATTTGTTTTTGATAGCGGAGGATGTACTCGAAACAATTATTCGCATTATTAAATTTAAAGAGAGATATAATAAACTGTCGTGTAAATAAAAAATAAACTTTATAACGGTGTAATATCTAATCGTATTTTAGAAGAAACTAACAGTGATTATTTTTATCTACTTATTTATACAGGGTGCTTGGCAACTGGTAGCGGAAAGGGGGTGATTCTATGCGAAAAAAGAAGTCGAAAATATAGAATACAAATTTAAAAAATTAAAAAAATAACGTCAATCGAGACAACGATCTACAGTGAGATCCGTTATAACGAGACGCGATAAAGTGCACGCGTACCGAGCGCAAATTCAAAGTCGATTTTCTCGAAAACAAAGACTCAAACGAAAAATTTTTATTCTGTATTTTCGACTTCTTTTTTCACGTAGAATCACCCCCTTTCCGTTTGTACCAGCAGTTACCAACCACCCTGTATTACGATCGAAAAGTTTCGTGTAAAAGAATGATATAGAAAGTAATACACATAAAAATAGGGAAAATAATATAGGATTATAATGTATAAATATTGTAATATCGAAAAATAAGGATAGAAATTTTTTTTCGATTACTTACAATTTATTAATATTAAACTGAATATACAGATATAAATTGGACAGAGAACGATATTTATTTAACGGAACTAAATGCAATACTCGTATCTATATCAAATAACTTTACAGTTATTTGATCACTCTCGTCACAACGAATCTAACACACACACTCTCTCTCTCTAACAACTCTATCAATTCTCACGACTCTACTCTTCGACGACTCGAAACCTCTAACGACTCTACTCTTCAACGACTCAATTAGCTCTGCTCTTCGCCAATACAATCCTGCCCGGTCGTGCTCGCTCTTGCTCTCGTCCTCTCACACACACACACTTTTCGGCTCACATACTTTGGCCTCTCGATTCCTTGAAATATGAAACCGTACCTCTGTTTTGACACTGCTTATCCTTTCTCGCGTCGCTGTTACTAGGCGCTCTTGGATGTAAACAAACCACGAAAGACGACGTACACGGTGCTTTCTAATTTCAACCGATCTCTAATTCAAATCTATTCTACGATATTACAATATTAAAACAATTATTGGTTACGTTTAACTGGAACAAACTATACTTTATTTAATATTTTACGTTATATGCGTATACATATAATGTGAATGAAATAAGATATCTATATGATAGAATAATTAGAAAATAAAAGCAGCGAAAAACATTCAATTTGTACTAAATAAATACGTGCCCTAAAGCTTACAGCCGTGAGCGTATACATATAATATAATAAAATGAAATAAAATAAAATAAAGTAAAATAATACCGTATAGGGATGTAAAGCAATATGTGTAAAAATAAAAGTATGATATTCATAGATAAAACCGTAGACATGAACATAAATTATACTCTTGTAATTATCGTCATTTAAATTCGCATCAGCCCTAAGATTACCAACTAGCGACTACTTTAAGTTAAACAACACACATCATTGTAGTAGCCACGTACATTATACCCTTATCATTCATGCGATAGTTTAATATAGAATAACACAGTAATAAAATAGTAAAGATCATAAAAATCATAAATTAAATTAAATCCAAAATCAAATGGGAAGATAATACAATAATATAATAATAAAATATAATATGGATAATAAAATGGATATAAAAATAATAATAAAAATTTGTAAATATTTGCACGCATACGCAAATTCACTTTTCAAACCTCTTTCGTCTTCAAAATTTCATCGAAGAAGCACGAGAAATATTGGAAACGTCTGGTGGTCTCGCAACTGCGCACAACTGTTCGTGTTCATGCGGAAGCGAGACCTGTTCACGGCAAAGTATGTATACTGTCTCGCAAGTATATTGTTAAAACATGGGGAATACGTTTGATAACGAGCATTGCCCCGGGTGCGGTCTGCATTTTGCTGTCTCGTGGGATAAGGTTAACGAGGATATCACGAGCACTATCCACACAGGCCACGGACGACGCTTATTCGAAAGGACAGCTTACCAAAGTGTGAATTTCTCTGTACTTTCATGCGTGATGCAACTAGAGTCGATTCCCTTGAAGTCTACTTCGATGTTTCAATGTATTATATATTATATATTATTATATATTATATATTCAATTATATATTAACGAATAAAAGGAAATATGCAACCAGTTGAATATGATGCTGGCTTTGTTAACGTTACTGCGGAAAATATATTTTCCTTCTTTTGTCAATATGTATATGTTGATATATTGAATTTTGTGTATTATCTACATTTATTAGATATCGCAGATATTTTGACAGAGAGGCGATCACAAGATAATTTTATCGTATGATTTTTAATAATATACTTAATATTATATTTGTCTACAATATGTAACATTATTCTTTTATTTGTATATTTATAATGACGAGTAAGTAATAAAAGCAGTGATTCAAAGAGTTATAATTAATCTGATCAACTTAGATTTCAAATAGGAGAAGAATCTGAAAGAATTTTTCCTAATATGACGAGTCTAGAATATAAAATTGTGGTGTTATAAATAATTAAATGTAATTATCGCTTGTAATGCGATAAGCTATAATTTTCTATATTACAACTCACAAAGAACTCAGAAAGATAATACACTTGGCTATTCTCTATAACCTATATACTTAATTTACTTAACTAATTAATATACTTAATTAATACTTAATTTATTAAGGAAAGTTATATATTTATACGTCGATATTTATACGTCAGAACAATTATTTCAAGAAAAGTTTCAGTTTACCAAATTCAGGCAAGGAACTATACGAATGCATCAATGAATTATCAGATAAGTCATAAGTAATAATGAATATTATATCGAAGACGAACGAATAAAAATTTCACTTAAATCTTGATTTCTAAAATTGATCTGTTTCATTTCAAAGATTGAAAACCTTGGAACTTTCTAATTAATCCAACGTACATACGTTTTCTTTCATAACGAAAGAATTAACTATTTCCAAATAGGTCAAAGTACCTTGGCCTCAAGGAAGCAAAAGATCACGAATACTTTTGCGAGCCACTGTACTTATATTATCCACGATACTCTTCTTGAACTGTTCAAACAGCGGAGGCCTGTGAATCCCCTAGCTACTTTTTCTTAACACCGAAGTATGTACATCGAATATCCGCAAGGTGTCGGCAGAAGAAAAAGATAATAGATAATCATGCTCTGCGCTTCAGTTCTTGCACTGATTGCCAGTTAATCCCGTTTGGCTGGTCGGGATGGCGAAAAAGTGCCCGGTGATTGGGTGTCTCGTGGGGAACCACGTTAAAATTCTGTGACTGTTACACTCATAAATCGCGTTAACCTTTCACAATGTACCGCCCGCCTTAAGCTCGGGACAGTGCTCCCAGGGGAGGAAAGAAGACAACGAATATCGGCAGAAGCCACAGGTAGAAGCTGCGTGAAAAGAAAAACCACTGTTGGCTCTTCAAGATATTTGTTCGCCATAAATATTTTGTGCTATCAATGAGAGTACAGTTACTCCCGCGATTACCATCGTGTTATAGAGCACAGAAGTATAATTGTACACGATGTCCAGTAACCGAAGGTACAAATCGAGAATGCTTGCTCATGAAGAAGTGTTGGAAATATAGAACAACATTTCTACATACGAGATAAACGATTTTGAAAATCTACTCAGTACACCGTACGCCTACCTACTGACTCTATATTTAATCTTACTGTTCTTTATAACGTTCTATTAAACGAAAAGCGTATTTTAAAGATAGCAGCAGCATGGAAGAACTAAAAGTGACGATTGTTCTTCTTGTCCAACGGATAACAGATATAAATAATATGCTATGAAGATTGTATAATAATTTATAATAGTTCGAAGAGCACAACTGTGTGTGAAATACGCTGGTCGACACTCCAATGATAAAATTATTGTACGAAAATAATACATATTTAGCATTAGCCTTCCCTGTGAAACCATCCGGATTAAATAAAAGAAAAGAAACTAATAGTATAAATCGACAGAAAATATGATAACAATAATGATGATAATGATATGAAACATATAAACGCAAACATGAATAAAACCAGAAGTTGGTCGAGTTGAAATATACAGTTGGTATGTACGAGCAAGAAGTCCTCTGTAAGGAATGCGGATCAGATTGGTTGTTTTTAACAGACTCAACGTTAGACATTCGTATTGATCGAAAGTGTGACATGTAGAAATAAGACAATGTAACATCGCGTGACGGTGAGCGATGAGAGCAGTACCTCTCTTGCCTCTGTGTCGTCTCTCCAAACTTCTTTCCATCTCCATGTTACGCGACTTTCAAAATCGTTTTTTTGGCGGCGGGGGGGGGGGCGAAATCTCATATGCAACAAAAATTTGATTCTACATGTTTGACTTTCATAAGCGAGCATCCATTGCTGGGTTATATCACCAATTACTGAACACCCTATATATAGGCGATAGCATGAGATTTAGTAATAAATAGCAACCGGGGTAATATTCTGTTGTAAACACGAATTTCATTAACTGGGATACGAGGATTTATTTATTTCCGAGAAACTCGAGGGCGAAATGTAATTGAGGTCCAGCGGTAGATTTAGAGTGCCGATGTTTTTTTTAAATGCGCAGTGGCTATAAAAAACTAGGAAGAGGTTATTTATTTATAATATGTAAGATGAAGTAAAAAAGAAAACAGTGTCAGTAATATCTTTACATGGAACTTAGGTAGCACAATTTCGCATAATATATACAGGGTGGTTGGTAACTGGTGGTATAAGCGGAAAGGGGGCGATTCTACGCGAAAAAAGAACTCGAAAATATAGAATAAACATTTTTCGTTCGAGGCTTTGTTTTCGAGAAAATCGACTTTGAATTTTCGCTCGGTACGCGTGCACTTTATCGCGTCTCGTTATAACGGATCTCACTGTAGATCGTTGTCTCGATGGAAAAATTAAAAAAAAAATAAAAAAAAATTTGTATTCTATATTTTCGACTTCTTTTTTCGCGTAGAATCACCCCCCTTCCTCTTGTACCACCAGTTACCAACCGCCCTGTATATACATTCGCATAATTTTAACACAATGTTACTTCAATTGATTTTGGGAGAAACGTGTGCTATTTTCTTAAGCGCCAATACCCTCAACCTTCAATCAATTGCTTAGCCTCCTGGGATAGTGGATTTAACAGCGCTTGATTTTTATTTATGGAATCACATAAAACAGTGTGTACGTAAAACAAATAGAGATTAGGGATAAATTTTAATAGAGATTGGGAGACCAGATTTAGGTGAACTTATACGTTCGTATTAATTCGTAAAATATCAGGAATATCACTATTTTAGCATGACAGTGCAACAGATAACTGTATTAACAAAAATGACACTTTGATCTTCAAGATTATTCAATCTGAAGCTAACTGACTTCTACGTATCTGAAGAACATTCAAAGAAAGAGTATGTCAAACAAGAATTAACGCGCCATATAGTGAACGGACATGAAGAATTGATGATTGATTTACTGAGAAATAAAGTAATAAATTCAATTTTTTAGTCTTGTCAATGTTCTATCTATTAACAGGAAAGATGAATATCTTATCTCTAATAATCTATTGTTAATAGCTAATAATTATATTCATTGTCAATGTATTCTTCTTATATCATGGTTTCATTATATTATATCATTATATCGTGGTAACTGCAAATCTATTGTGTTCGTATTTCATATTTTCCTTCTTATATTTTGGTAAGAAATTACGGAAAAGAAATAACGTCATATAAGAGTTACATAAATTATATTATATCACGTCTTTTCCTCCTTACTTACACTTATAATAGATATTGACAAAGTTTTATAGGAAAAATAAATGTGTCACCCCATGACTGAGAAATTCACATAAGATTAATATTCTTATATGTTCTTTTATTGTAAATATGTATTATTCATATGTATTATATGTATTCTTGTATAATATATATTGTATAAGTACAAATCTTGTATTTATACAATAGATAATATTGATACTTATAAAAAAGAAATCTTGCATAAAATGAATTAATATAAAACGTAAAAGATAAAAATTCTAATTACAAAACTATATCTAATATTTATATATGTCTAAGTTGACATAATATAATATTACTGTGTGCGTGCGTGTAGTAATGTAATAACATATTATATCATAATAATAATATAAAACTTAGTTACAAATTAGAATCTAAATATTACAAATTATAATTAAACATATCAAAATTGCAAATTAATTAAAATATAGTCATGTAAAACAATTTTCTTTAAAAATAAAAATAGGTATACTGCATATTTGCACGCTGATATTGTCAGTAACAGAATGTACATATGTGGAATATAGTGTACATTATTCATTAAACATTATTCACACTTCTACAACACTCGTAATAACATATATCATAAAAAATTAACGAAACTTATCAATTGTTGAGAAAAGTGTTAAGAATCGTGTGACAATTATTTTAATGCCATGGTTACAATCTCATTTGAGAACACGACATTTCACGTGAAGCAACCTAATAGCATGAATTTATTATCAAGAATGCATATGTGTATGTGTATGTATATAGCATATACATTGATATTTCGTGAAAGTTATACAAAGCCTGACCGCTTAGTTATACATTCCTAACCATGTACCTAATTAATGTTCAATCCAAATGATCATTCGATGTACATCGCGGCACAATTATTCACGTTGAATGACACACTACTAATCACCTTATTCCCATTGCCACTGCATTTGACAATCACGTCAATCAATTGGCACGCAGACCGAGGCTATACGTCGAGCGCATTCTGCCACCCGCGATCATCTGAAGCCCTTCAAAGTGCAAAATCGCTTGAAAAATGGAACGCCTGATAGGATAATCCGTGGTTGGTTATTGGAAAATGTTTGGTGAAAATTGGAATTTTTTATTCGCATCGTTCGAAATGTTTGGCACGGTATTTCTGTGTATGCTAATAAATTATCGAATTACTGATGGGTTTATTTTAACATTCTAAGGAAATAAACATGGAAAATGTTAATGAAATTTGTTGAAAATTCAGTTTATTTTATTATAAATTTGTATGGAAATTTCCAATGAATATGGATATACGTTTAAAATTATAAGATATACGTTTTAAATTATAAATGTAATTCGAATTGATTTTCTGATTTATGCAAGTTATCGCTTTTTCTCTTAAGAATAGAATGTTTTAGGGACGAACAGTTTCTGAATCAGGTTTCAGTATCAAACATTACATACGAATATTATTTCATTTTATGCGTAGATATTTTACAGTTAAAACCAATATTATATATAATATGCAAGAAAGCAAAAATGTAAAAACTGGAAAAATCACTCACTATTATATTATAATGTCAGAATGTATTAAATAGCAACAATAATAAAATTAGTAATAATATGAATTAAATATAAAAATTGGCACAAATATGTGAAATTATATTACAGCAGAATCCAGTTCTAATATTGCTAATAACTATATCTCTTCAAATAATAATATATGGTAGTATATTACTATTATATATCGTAATATAAATAGTCTCCTCTCTCTCTCTCTCTCTCTCTTTCTCTCTCCCCATCCCTCCCTACCTTCTTTATAATAATTGCAATAGTTCTAATGTATTTGAAGTGAAAATTTGTAAATAGATACTACAAATCTTGTATCTATCTAAGCTTCATATATAGAAGACTACAAGTAATTATTTATGTAGAGATTTATGCGTAGAGGATGGTTGATCGGTGAGGTTTAATGGACGAGATTGCTCATTGTTGAAACCGTCGAATATACAGGGTGGTTGGTAACTGGTGGTACAAGCGGAAGGGGGTGATTCTACGCGAAAAAAGAAGTCGAAAATATAGAATAAAAATTTTTCGTTTGAGGCTTTGTTTTCGAGAAAATCGACTTTGAATTTGCGCTCGGTACGCGTGCACTTTATCGCGTCTCGTTATAACGGATCTCACTGTAGATCGTTGTCTTGATGGAAAAATTAAAAAAAAAAATTTTTATTCTATATTTTAGACTCCTTTTTTCGCGTAGAATCACCCCCTTTCCGCTTGTACTACCAGTTCCTATACACGTCCTATACACGTCGCACGGTTTTAGTTTCCCAGATATTTGCAATGAACTTCAATTCCATTTACGTTACGATTACTTCATTCCGTCATAGATGGACGCTTCACGGCGTCTATTTTCGATAATCATTTCCAACTTACGTAAGAAAGAAAAATCGATGGATTAGGCTTGAGTTAGATATTCGATCGCGCCGTGGGCCCGTGGGTGACGCAACAGTGAAATAAGTCAAGATATAAAATAATAAATCAAATGTAATTCATACTGAGCTTTATATTATGATGTAGTTGTTCGAAATTAGAAACACTTCGGCTACGATGTTGAAGAAAGCGACTATCCGATTATTAAAATCATACTGCTATCGGGACAAACTTTTGCGAATATCTCGGAAAGCAAAGTCAAGCGACGGTAACGCGTATAGGGAAAAGTTGTTCAGAATGTTGACCTTGACAACATATTCCAAGATTATTGAAATCGGTAACGTCGTCGGCTTTGTAAATAATTACCAAAATATATAATTATTTAAATATTCAATTTTAAATATTTATTCAATACGAGTTATTTTTAAGTTGTGACTTATACACACATACTGTATACATACATGATATGTATCGCATTAAGATGTTAACTAAATTCAATCAGTGCTTTAAGTTCCATTAATATTTAAGTAACTAATACCTAAGCTATGACTGGTACTGTACGCATACATAATAGGTATCGTATTAGAACTTTAACTGAATTCAATCAGTGATTTAAAATCCATTAATATTTGAATGAAATTCTCAAATCAAATATTGCGATTGGTTTTAATTAAGAGCAGATTAATAACATGATAAGATCGATAATTGACGTCTAGACACTCCATCAAATCAATAATTAAACGACATTCTTATAGGTGATATACATAGAAATAAATTGCATCAGTGTGAATATAAATTAATATACCTTCATACTTTTACATTTCCCAGAAGAAATATTCTTTTTAATATCGATGTTTAATCGCCAACTAAAATTAAATGAAACTTATAAATTTTATAATAGCAAGAAAGAATAGATTAATTTTTCCCTTCTGTCCTATTAATTATAATTAATATTACGATATTTGCTCAACTTTCACAGCATAAAGATGCATATTCAACATATCCTTTGCAGATGTTAAAAATCAAACAATGAGCAAGTATGTATGTAATCTCATTACGAAAACGATGATGCACCATTTTTACTGCAGCGTCATATTTAACGATATCCATTCTCGCAAACATGAACGCGTTATGCAGATATGATATCCTCGAGGATACCGATACCATCCCTTTTATCTACTAAACGATTCCATACATTAAAATGAAAAAGAGGAAATTTGTATATTAGTAGCCATTAGTGTTTAATCTATGTTAAGGTATATATGTTAATTTCCAGCAGGTTAAAAAATCTTGTCTTAACTGTAAACAATACTTGTCTTAAAATAAATTAGCATTCGTTATATTCTTTCATTGTAATTCTAATCACAATTTTTGAAAAACAATTCGTTAATATAATTTGATAGAAATAATCGAAAATGACATAATCCTTAATAAGTCAATGAGATTAATAGTAAATTAAGCAGGATCTTTACATTGTAGAATTCTAGACGACTATCTAGTTTCCCTAATTATAAATCAAAGACCGACTTTGGCTTCCATATCACATAGGAAAATCGTGCCAGGTATAGTCATAAAAGAGAGAATCTCGTTATAACCTGCTCGTAAAAATGGATAATACGGTGGTGTTAACATATTCTACGCAGTGTACAAAACTTACGTTTTATACATGCGAAAAGCTACATCGACTCTTGACAACTTAACGACGTTAGCAATTTTCTATGTATCTGTGCGCAAGCAATTAAGTTTTATATGTAGCATTAAAATGATCGTTAAATACTAATGGTAATAATAACAATACCGCTTTCAAGTTTATAATTAATATCGCATTAAATACATTATTCTTACCTATTAACTTGTAGAAGGTACCTATTGTATTATGTATGTGATTATTGTATGTGATTACATTTGGCTATTATTATTGGATCTACAATAAGCAGTAGGCCGTATGCTACTATTTGAACTTCCTATTACGCTGTCCAAACTGTTCTCTCGTGTAAATATTCTATTATCCGAATAGTAGGATATTTCTTGAAATACTGTGCATATGTAATTAATAGAATTTGGATATTAATGAAAATGTCTATTTTTATAGACATAATTGAAGGAATGAAACCTAACTGAATATCTGTTACATCTGTCATATTTATTGAATATTATAGTGGTTATCTTATTTTTGATATATTATATACCTTTGCATGATACGCGTATAATATTTGAATGTATAAAAATCTTCTATAAAGCGACATCTGTTCATAATAATTCAATGGAAATGATATAACTAAGCAGAAATGACGAATGTAGAGAACTATGAAAACTCTATCATAATAATACTTGAATTGTATATAATTGGATACTTCTTGAAATACCATGCATATATATTATGTAATTAATAGAATTTGGATATTAATGAAAATGTATATTGTTATAGACATAATTGAAGGAATGAAATCTAACTGAATATCTGTTACATCTGTCATATTTATTAAATATTATAGTGGTTATCTTATTTTCGATATATTATATACCTTTGCATGATACGCGTATAATATTTGAATGTATAAAAATCTTCTATAAAGCGACATCTGTTCATAATAATTCAATGGAAATAATATAACTAAGCAGAAATGACGAATGTAGAGAACTATGAAAACTCTATCATAATAATACTTGAATTGTATATAATTGGATACTTCTTGAAATACCATGCATATATATTATGTAATTAATAGAATTTGGATATTAATGAAAATGTCTATTTTTATAGACATAATTGAAGGAATGAAACCTAACTGAATATCTGTTACATCTGTCATATTTATTGAATATTATAGTGGTTATCTTATTTTCGATATATTATATACCTTTGCATGTTACGCGTATAATATTTGAATATATAAAAATCTTCTATAAAGCGACATCTGTTCATAATAATTCAATGGAAATGATATAACTAAGCAGAAATGACGAATGTAGAGAACTATGAAAACTCTATCATAATAATACTTGAATTGTATATAATTGGATACTTCTTGAAATACCATGCATATATATTATGTAATTAATAGAATTTGGATATTAATGAAAATGTCTATTTTTATAGACATAATTGAAGGAATGAAACCTAACTGAATGTCTGTTACATCTGTCATATTTATTAAATATTATAGTGGTTATCTTATTTTCGATATATTATATACCTTTGCATGATACGCGTATAATATTTGAATATATAAAAATCTTCTATAAAGCGACGTCTGTTCATAATAATTCAATGGAAATAATATAACTAAGCAGAAATGACGAACGTAGAACTATGAAAGCTCTATCATAATAATATTTGAATTCGATAAAAATTATAATTATTCCAGGAAATTATTTTGTAAAGCGTGTTTAATCGATCAAAAGTAAATATAAAAGTAGTACGTTCTGGTACGTTTTCGAAGTTATTTCAAGATGAAATTTTAATTAACATTTACAATTTTAGATTTTATTTTATTTTATTTGAGTAACTTAGAACTAGTTCGTAATTAGCTACGTTCTTTGATTACTTTTTCATAAGATGAGAATATCTTGGAATGAGTAATTTTAACACGTCAAATGAGGCTATCTCATGAACAATATCGTTTCCAGAACCCAGTTTTAATCAAATCTAGTATCAATGACTTACTGATAATCGATAATCTTTAATTCATTGTATCTGCCAACAAAGTTGAGAATTCTAGTTTCAATCTGGATTGAAAACTTGCGAGACAAAATTTTATCCCATCTTCTTTTTAATTATCATCTGTCATTCTCTAACTTTCAAATGCATCACCTTTGCAAATATAATAAAACATTTTTAAATCAGCCTATAGAACGCAAATCCATAGAGAAAGCAATTTTTAAAAGAATTAGTCAATAAATCGCAAACTGATTATTGTGAAAATACAATAAATTATTTCTTTTACCAGTTACTTGTTTAATTATTTATACCATTAACGTAATAATATCCTATACTCACACATGAAGAAAGATATTTGATTCACAGCATGCAAAAATTATAAAACGAAAAGTAATCTATTTTCAAACGAACTCACCGTTTATTCATTTATATACGCGCGTTGATATTTTATATCCTGTCGATATGAATACATTGACGTACACAATAAGCATTGTACACACTGTACACACACAGTAAGCATTGATACCTACATCAGAAAATATAATTTATGTTATTAAATAGTAATACGTACTACGTATTTAAGGGTTATTTTTAATGTATTTGACTTAACTGTTTCCCATAAGAAACATCAGCTCTGTTAGTACACCAGAAAAGATCAGCGAAACTGAAATTTAAGAAAAAATTTGGTTCATCGAACATACGCAAACAATTCGACAAATTTCCCCACCATAAATTCCAAAACCCCCGATAGCGTTACAATGAGATGTCACGCGACGGCATTGGGATCATTTAAGGAGAAAATTAGATGCAGGGAACCGTTATCCCCATGCACTGGCGTAATTACCAATATTGAAAGATGCATCGGTGATCGAATCGATCGGATAGTAACCGACGATTTCACTGATACGCCAATATTTCGTCGTTTGTCCGTAAATATGCATTCACCCCTAGCCTTTGTGTAGCAATATCTTTCATTCGATTGTTGCATGAAATGCGATTCGTTGCGCGCGACTGATTCGCCATTCAAAAACCCTACTACAACGCGCTTTACCCTTTGGAGAGTAATTAACACACGCATCTGCATCAGTCTGCTACCGATAGGATCAAGTTCAATGTGCAACTTAAATTAGGATCAAATTCATTACCTGATGTTCAGTTTGTAACAATTTACGGTATAATAATTATTTAACAGTATAGTATAATAATTCATAATTACTATAATAATTCATTTATAATGATTCATCTGAAAGCGATAATAGTGAAGAGAAGAGCAGCGGAAGAGGGGGAGGAACGACAGAGAGGGAGCACAGCAAGGAAGCAAAAGTCAAAGAAGGATAAGCGTTAAATATAAGCAAAGACAATGCAAGAGATGTAATCTGGAAGTCGTCCAAAGCCGAAAGGCACGGTCTAAAATAAATAATAATAAATATAATAATTCATCGTCTCTGGTCACCGAATTAACATATAACATAACACCGAAACATATGTCTGTATCTACACGTATACTATGTCAGATAAGTGGCAAACTGACCTTAGTTCTTCTAATTATTAAGAATGTCTTATTTCCACATCACTGAAAATGTCTGAAACCTAGTAAAATCACGCATGTACGAGGATATAAAATTTCTGTCATTAAAATTTAAATACAAGGTACAGAATGTTTCGCAAAGTAATAAAAACGTAATACCTTGATGCAGGTGGAGCATATTGGAAAGGGTATAAGCTGCAATGAGGGCAAAACACAAATTATTGAAAGGCACGTGTATAAACACTATATAACACCTTAGCAAACAATAGATTTTGTTCTTAGAACTCGGTCAAGTTTCCCAAACAAAGATATGAAAAATATTGATAGTTTCGAGTGATTTTCATTCGATGGCCAAGACTATATTAGTTTAACTGGATAATATCAGTCTGCGTATAACTAATGCTGTTAATATTTTTCAAATACCTAAGAAGTGTTTGAATCTACTCGAATCCATCGCTAGAATTTACATGTGCTCATTGATCCAGTGGAAATATGTCGCTCAGGAAACAGCCGTAAAACGCGTCGTGGTGAAATTGCAATTACGGGCCGAAACGTGATTGTACAAAATTGAAATATGTACAGTGGCTGCAAAAAGTATTGCCAGTACATTGGTATGTGCCAGTAATGGTTATTTTCTAGTGAAATATTTTTTTATAAGATTCCATACCTCTGTCGTAGATTCTCGTAGTATCAAATGTTTGTAATTATACGTATAAAAGTACTACTAAATGATACAAAATTTGCTACATGTACTTGGATCTGATTGATTAATACTGTGTAAATGGTATAATAAATACAACGACCTTGCATACACAGTCACTGTATACAGTGACGAGCAAAAGTGTAAACACACTCCGCTGATTTTATGTAAAAGGCGATACTGCGACTAATTTTTCAAGTGATCGGTAAAGATTAGGTAACGGTAACTACAAGCTACGTCTGATTAACGAAATGTGATAGTTCATTTTCATTAACATTAATAATGTACAGAATACTTTATAGTAATTGTGTTTTGAAACAATGTTTACAGTTTTGCACGTTTCGTCAGAAACGCTTATGATAGCGTGTAAATGTGAGGGAAACGAAACTGGCAATAAGCACTGATTGTCCACTGTTTCGCAATCAACTGTTCCACACCATTGTTAGATGACTTTTCAGTTTGATATGCTTAATCCAAGATGAAGCCATTTAGTGAAGATAAAAAGAACAGTATTATTTGTTCGCGTGATAAAGGTTTGTCGTTGCTGCAAATTGCAGAAAAATGTGGTGTCAGTCATGCGATAGTTGCAAGAATAAGAGAAAGGTATGTTAGTGCACCAATTTCTTCACAAAACGGTAGACCACGACTTATTTCGGATAGAACAGCACGTGAAATTGCACACTGTACTCGGTCGGATAGTTACAAAACACCAAAAATTGCTGCTCAGCAAATCGAAATAAGTGCTAGCGAATGGACCATTCGTCGCTCTTTAAAGAGAATTGGTTTACGAGCTAAGGAAAAAGAAAGTAAACCAGCTCTTTCAAACAAAAATATTAAATTACGAAAACAATTTGTTGACACCTACAAAGAATGGACGACCGAGGATTGGAAAAGAGTTATATGGAGTGACAAAACAAAAATTAACAGATTCGAATCCGACGGAAGGTCCTGGTATTGGACTTCATCCGAGAATAACGATCAACCAGGTGGTATAAAACAAACTATAAAGATTGGAGGTGGCTCAATTATGTGTTGGAGTTGCTTTACTCACAGAGGCGTTGGTCTCTTAGTTCGAATCGAAGGTATAATGCGAAAAGAGCATTATTTGACCATTCTACAAAGCAATTTACCTTCTGTAGTTAATTCTATTGGATATAATGAACGTGAAGTAGTATCTCAATAAGACGGGGATTCTAAGCATATTGCAAAAATAGTTAAAACATGGCTAGAAAATCAAAAATTTTCTGTAATGAAGTGGCCAGCACAAAATCCGCGTATGAATCCGATCGAAAATTTGTGGTTCATTTTGAAAAGAAGGCTGGCAAAATGTAACAATCCACCTTCAAGTGTTCACGAATTATGGGAAAGAACATAACAGGAATGGTACGATATAGAACCACAAATAATTAAAAATTCAATTGACAGTATGCCTCGTAGATTAAAAGCATTAAAAAAAAGTAAAGGAAAGTGGACGAAATACTAGGTTGAAACCTTAATTCGACGAGTATAATTAAAGTGCAAAACTGTAAACACGGTTCGAGATGTCCATTTTTGTAAAATATTCTGTACATTATTAATGTTAATGAAAATGAACTATTACATTTCGTTAATCAGACGCAGCTTGTAGTTACTGTTACCCAATCTTTACCGATCACTTGGAAAATTAGTCGTATTATCGCCTTTTCCATAAAATCAGCAGAGTGTGTTTACACTTTTGCTCGTCACTGTGTATAGGAGCGTGTACTGCTTTTTTATGATATTATGTTATCGTTGTGTTCGAGTGGAAATTCTGGTGGATACTGTCGCATATAGCAGTTGATACAGGGGAAGAACGAGTGCCGCGATGGGACTGGAATATTCGATAGATTGTGATACACGAGAGAATTCGGGACAATCAGATTTACAAAATGTTGGTTTTAAACGTTGAAAATCGAATTTCATGGGGTTTGCTTCGTATGTTTTACGAATCCGCACTGCAATGCCCGGAATTAATTTTATGTGGTTAACGTGTTTCAAAGGTATATTCGTGGTTAACTGCCGCAATGTCGAACATTGAAAGTTATAAAATAATAGTGAGTTCCATTTTTTGTTATTTCGAGGTTGAACAAAAATGCTGCGTGTAATATATGAATTTACACTCTCATATAGCGAACCAATTGATTATTCATTTCACAAGTATACCTATCTTGCACATTCGCAAATGCTGATCGTAAGATAAAATATTAATTTGACCATTGAGGACCAGGCGATGTAATAACGTGTAAAAGTTGCGTAAATGTAACTATTGAGATATGTATAATTTTCTGTGCTAGACTGGGTTAAATGCGTAATAGAGATACTTGTACGTGGGTATCAGTGTGTGGAGGTAATGAGGTGGATGAATGTAAACTATCCAGTCGGTTAACAGTCGGGTATAGAAGAAAGCGCTGAGACGCGTGCAAGTGTGTATCGATGAATATATAAGAAATCGTCCATACAATAAATATATTACTATTCTAATATTAATCCCAAGTGTAAATTTAGTGTTCCTGTAACATTATTTCGGCTTCAAAGATCCACAATTCTTAACAGTAATATTAATAAGAAATAACTAACTGTTTCATCGAGTTATAAAATGTATTACAATACATTACAGAAGCCCATTATACCAATCGGAGGTACGGAAAGAGTTTTTATAATTTGAAAGAAGTAGTTCATCACAGTACTGTAAGATACTTCAATTTCTTCAAATTTAATCAAATTGTAGGACTTCGAAGAAATAATAACGAAAAATATACTAATCAAATTCTTGAAATTTTAAGTGCATTGTAAAAGACAATGTAATAAACGCGTTGCGATAATACAACATTGATCATTAACCGATTAGTAGATTGAATTGTTATAGGAAACATTAAGATTAGATCTTATTGCAATAATATTTTATTGAATCTCCTATGGGCTTAGAAAACGTTCTCTTTACATCCAATTCACGCTCCATACGAAAGAATTATACCTTAGAGGTAGATACTTTACATAATCTACATTTATACGTTACATAATATCGCCATGCGAGTTATACAGGGTGGTTGGTAACAGGTGGTACAAGCGGAAAGGGGGTGATTCTACGCGAAAAAAGAAGTCGAAAATATAAAATAAAAATTTAAAAATGAAAAAAATAACGTCAATCGAGACAACGATCTACAGTGAGATCCCTTATAACGAGACGTGGTAAAGTGCACGCGTACCGAGCGAAAATTCAAAGTCGATTTTCTCGAAAACAAAGCCTCGAACGAAAAATTTTTATTCTATATTTTCGACTTCTTTTTTCGCGTAGAATCACCCCCTTTCCGCTTGTACCACCAGTTACCAACCACCCTGTAGATTTTGATTAACTCGATCATTATAAAGAGGGATTTGAAGCATTTAACGGTTTCATTCTGCTGAATTTGCGTGATCTATTCAAATTTGTGTATTCCAACATCGCTCTTGTAATAAACAAAAAGTTTGTGACATTTCAAGAAAAATTATTATCATGAAATTGGTATAAGAAGTGTATATCAACAATGATTTTTTTATCTTTTTCTCATATTTAAAAAAATTGTTAACAATATAAATCACTATTGGGTCAAAAATGACCCAAGAGACATAAGAAACTTAACATTAAAGTTAAAGTAACTCTAATAGTTACTAAAATTAGTAACAAATCATGCGTTTGTTTCTCCAAAATTCCATAAATTCCATGAATTCTGATTTTTGCAATCTACGAAAGTACATTATAAAAAACCCTGCGCTTTCTAGAAAAGGTAATTTTGGATATATGGAAATTTTTGTCACAGTTCATTAGTGGGACTGCTCTCTGCTCTCTTTCATTGCCAAGGAGATAATATAATAAGGCTTAGTGAAAAGTGAAAGGGAAAGAGAAAAATGGGCAATATATTCTCAACAAAACTTTCCTAAAACTGCTTACGATATGTTATAAATTTATAAACCTGTTATTTATTATCTTGAAAGTTGACAACTTCCTTGAACAATGCTACGCTAAAATTCCAAAAAGTAAGATATATCTTCCAAATAGCTTCCACCAAGGTCCGAAGCTTCCACCCCTAAAAACATATTTTGCTGCAACAAGATGCGATTACAATGAAACTAACATTATTCTTCGCACTTGGATCAACTATAGCAACATTGGATCAACTGAAGAAATTTAGGTTTGAACCGAAACATTTTGCTTTCTCGATTCTTTAATTTTTATGTAATTATTGATTTGTCGCTTATTAGTTATTATTTATTTGTTATTTAGTAGCATTATTTATTATAATTATTTATTATAATATTATTTATTAATATCGTTACGTGCTAAGATCAATTTAGTATCTTCTTCATGAATATTTCTATTTTTTAGTATACATTAACTTAACCAACAAGTAAACATGAAATTTATAAGAGAAAGCAAAAATTCAAATTACTCATTCCAAATTTTATAAAGATACACCATGACTGTCAAAAGTCTCCAGGTATCATGTAGTTGTATTTCTGACTCCTTTTTCTTCTTGCAAAAATTTTTACAACATTGCATTGTATATAATATACTATTTTATTTAATCTATTTTATAGTACATACTATACTTGTATGTCTTTTATATTTTCAGAAAACTTTTATCTCGATTTCTATCCCTATTAACGATATAATAAAATTCCACTTTGAGTCTCCATTTGCAAATATCTTCTAAAAATATAATTAGTTGTTACTAAAAGATCACTATCATGGACGACTCACGATTTTGCACAGTACCATATTGTGCAGCTCAAAATTAAATCTAAATTAATCTTAGGTCGTACATTGTACATGTACATTGTATATATGTGATACTAGTAATGAACGTGTTGCGGTATAGAAAATTTACGATGTCAAAACTCTCTCGTACAACAGTTTACTATGGCAAGTAACAAGCAATATAAATCATTGACTTATATAATTTCGCGATTATAAGATACAATGATATTTCTATAATTTTATAATACGAACAATTCGTAAGTTGTAAAAGTTACTTACACAAAATTTGTTCACCTTATTATCAAAATTGTCCCCATTGTGCAAAACAATCTATTGATATCAATAATTCGTTATCCGTGGCCTATAAAAGCTCAAAAATAATATTAGTTGAACCGTGCAAGAAATTTTGCTTCTAAAAAATGTCATGTATTTTCGTATGAAGATTGTACCAATTATGGGAAAGGACCCGCTAATACTAATAGTTTATAGCTTTTATAACTTGTACAATTTCACAATATGGCACTGGCTGTGAAACTGACATTTCCAAAATTTCATAATATTATAACCGAATTGTGCAAAATGGGTGCATAAACATTCTAAACGTCGAGGGACCAAACAAAATAAAATGTATACACGTAGCATATCTAACAGGTAGCCCGATAGTAGCACCACTACCACACCCAAACGAAAGGGGCGTAGGGCGTAGGACGTAAAGGGAAGCTGTATCGATTGGAGGCTTTGCTGGGTAACCACTGGCAGCTTCCGTCGGCTCTGCACCCTCCTCCGAAGCCTGCTAGTGGAAAGCCGGCGAATTTTACACCACGTGTTCCATCGACCATATTCAAAGGACCGCTTGCTCGAGCTGCCATGAATAGACCCCGAGCCCCGTTGGACTAACAGATTTCGTGATTCCTGTAATTAAGTTAATCGAATCGCGTTTGCATATACGTTGCTCGAGCCCGTTGCTTAAACGAAGGTTCCTGTCACGAGCATTCCGTCTGTTCGACTTTTCAAAGTGTTACACACGGATACCTATAGAGACCCATACATAATCGATAATATTGTCGTAATAATTACATCACAAAATATTGAGCTTTAATCGTATACGGTCACCGTAATAGACAATATCCTCGCTGCATATGAGAATTGACGCTTGGATCGCAAAATATCTAAACTTTGATCGATATTATTATCAATAACGATTTAATTAATATTATTATTACGTAATGTATACTTGGTATTTAATATTTAATATTTAGTATATGTTTATAAGGTGACCTTGACCTTGGCCTCGACACGCGTTAAGGACTCTTTGCTGAGTAACCTTTAGAAGGTTATAAACGTCCAACGCGTTGTTCCTTAAACATTATTAAGAAAAAGTATCTTTTACAAATCTACGGAATTTATTCATTTACGTATGGTAAAGAAATACCGCGCACGTTGCTCAATCGCTCCACTGACTCGCCAAAATCTAGTCCAACTCAATACCAATGCCATATGTGAGCGAAGCGAAACAACGGGGAATTTTTAACAAAAATCCTTTTCAGCCAAAAATTCCTAGCCCTTTCATTCTCACGTGCAGTTGGTATCGAGTTGTGTTAGGTTTTTTGCCAACGAGCGAGCAATACGTGCAGTGTTTGTTTGAAGAAAACTGGAAAATAGACGCGGCTATCGCATCGACTACGTGTGTGTTCGTGGTTATATATGTATATGTATTTATGTATAAGCAAAATGCAATGTACTTACATAGTAGGAGCAACATATTTCTATTAATAACTTTTTGAGCGATAACGAGCAACGATTGAAACCTTCCAGAGGTTATTCACAAGAATGTCCTTGACAATATACGTCAATGTCAAGGCCATTGGGACTGGCTCCTCTTTCTTTAACATTTACAATTATAGTATTTAATATACATGATATCCTATGAGATAGTGAAATATCGAGATTGAATTAACGAAAATTTTGATATTTTCCGATTCGAGCGTCGATACTAATAAATGATTGGAATATTAACAGTAATTATTGACAGCACAGAGTTAATTAAAGAAACGTTTGGATTTCAAGTTTCAAGTCACAGTGAACACTCGTTGCCACTGAGATGTGTTGTAGTTCATGCTAAAGTATAATAATTGAAATAAATAGCTGCATTCTTTAAAGCAATTTTTTGCCAATAAATTCGTGAATATCGTTTGCGATTTTATATAACATTTTAAAGAAAAGGAATTGTTATAGCTAAGCATACACTTTTTCTAACTTCGAAACTATTCAAAGCATACTATTCAGTATAGTATTAGTAGAGTGTACTATTCAATATATTACGTAGCATCTTGAAGACAAGATACAACTTATAACAAGCGGGAAAGATATGATAAGACCACTTTTCTTGAATTTTTGATATTTGTATCATTTTGTGGCTAAAAGAAAGTATTTTAATATGCACCATAAGTACATAGAAGAAGTTTAAGTTTATTTAAGTCTGTTAAAAATATGCGGTAACTGCATAAGTTTCGTAAGAAACAAATGATAGTTTACTTGTTACATTAATTTAACTTAATTAATATTAGTTTGCAAAAGTAATGTTACTAATACTCGTTAAACAGAAAGTGACAAAAACAGATATTTGATCCAAAAGTCAAATGAAAAAATAGTTTTGATATACAATTGGTTGACGTCATATTGAATTTTAAAATTGTTCTTCCATGTAAAACGGGAAATAAAACTGATCGTGTTTTTCAACTGCGGCTTTCCTCTTTTCCTTCAGTGGGAAATATTATCAATACTATCGATCGTGTGTAGGCTCCTTAAAGGTATACATACATACGCCACACACACGAACGCACTCAAAGGCTCAACAACCGGTTAATTCTATCTGGACAACTTGGCAATTATCAATTGTTCCTAAATCGGCTATTCTATCTCCAGCCGTGATAGAAGGTAATGGACGAACTTTCAAGCGTTGAGTTTCATCGTAGAGAATACGATTCACCGAGAAGATTTTACTTGCTGAATAATTATTTCGCTATAATTACTATGCTCTAAAGCAGAGGTATGGGGCTGGAACATGGAAGAAAGACTGGATAGAGTACAAAGAAGATATGCGAAATGGATATTAGGCTTAGATATGATAACACCAAATTATATACTGATAGAAGAATGCGAGATAATAGAAATAAAAGAAAAAGCATTAAAAAGAGCAGCGAGGTACGAAGAGAAAGCCCTAGAATCAAAAAAGAAATTAGTAAAGGAGTGTATAAAGGAAAGAGAGAGAGGATGGGGAAATGGTCATGAAGGGAAAAGAGCAAGAAAGAGAAAGAAGGGACTAGAAGAGGAGAGAAAGGGAGGGGCGCAGATAGAAGCAGGAGAGGAGCAAGAAAGGATGACAGCAGATCAAATTATAGAAGAAAGAAGAAAGAGAGAAGCAGAAGAGAGGGGGAAAAGGATAAGGAAATCCAAGTATAATATATACTACAGAAACATAGCCAAAGAAAAATTATCAAAGTACTTAGAAGGGAGGATGAAGTGGGAGGATAGAAGAATACTGGCAAGATTCAGATGTGGAAACGAGACCAAAGCGAGGGAATACTGGAAAGAAGAGGGGGAAAAAGATGCAGACTATGCAGAAGGAAAGGGGAAGGCCTGAGACGTGTAATAGAAGAATGTGAAATAACGGGAGGATTAAAGGACATAGGACAAACGCTAAACGAGACTGGAGAAGGTTTAACAGAACTGAAAGCAATAATAGAGAAGAGAAGGGCAAACGACAGGAAGGAGGCACAACAAGGAGGCTAAAGACCAAAGTTGCAGTAGTTTTTAGTCATTAGTTGCTAATTTATACTTCCTAATTTTTAGTTTTTAGACTAAGTAAGGTAGAACAATAGAATAGAGTGGAAAAGAGGGGAGGTAGCCATACAAGAAGAGAAATAGACATAAGAGATGTAAAACCGAAAGTTCGGCCAAAGCCGAAAGGCACGGACTAAGCATTAATAATAATAATAATAATAATACTATGCTCCAAAAGACTCTAGAGGGTATGATAAGAAAGATTAGGGAGTAAAATAATAGACTGTAAAATGGTATATCTAAGTTTACTCGCATTGTATGGATAGGTAAGTGAGAGTGTATGTATTAGAAATAAATGTCGAATTGTTTTTAAGACCTCGCTTTTGGATTCAGTTGTTCACTGAGAAGAAAGTAATATGATATTAAGAAACTGGTTTATATAAAATTGGCTAGTTGTTGGTTGACTTTATTGCTGAAAGTACACATTACATTACATGAATGTCTTTACTAGTAAGTATATTTATTTATTAAAGTATATTTATTTGTAAAAGGTAAAGTAATATACCGGAACTTTCCATATTATTTCAATTATTTTGATATAATTATATTTTTATTTTGGAAACGAGACCAAAGCAAGGAAATACTGGAAAGAAGAGGGGGAAAAAGATGCAGACTATGCAGAAGGAAAGGGGAAGGCCTGAGACGTGTAATAGAAGAATGTGAAATAACGGGAGGATCAAAGGACATAGGAAAAACGCTAAATGAGACTGGAGAAGGTT